>NC_142944.1:56433961-56441808 GCF_046866305.1 Octopus bimaculoides
TATATATATATATATGCATATATATATATATATGCATATATATGCATATATATATATATATATATGCATATATATATATATGCATATATATGCATATATATATATGCATATATATATATATGCATATATGTATAAATATATGCATATATATATATATATATATATATGCATATATATATATATATATATGCATATATATATATATATGCATATATATATATGCATATATATATATATATATATATGCATATATATATATATATATATATATATGCATATATATATATATATATGCATATATATATATATATATATGCATATATATATATATATATGCATATATATATGCATATATATATATATATATATGCATATATATATATGCATATATATATATATATGCATATATATATATATGCATATATATATATATATGCATATATATATATATGCATATATATATATATATATATATATATGCATATATATATATATATGCATATATATATATATATGCATATATATATATATATATATATGCATATATATATATATATATGCATATATATATATGCATATATATATATGCATATATATATGCATATATATATATATATATGCATATATATATATATATATGCATATATATATATATGCATATATATATATATATATGCATATATATATATATATGCATATATATATATATATATATATGCATATATATATATATGCATATATATATATATATATATAT
Source organism: Octopus bimaculoides (assembly GCF_046866305.1). Classification (NCBI taxonomy): domain Eukaryota; kingdom Metazoa; phylum Mollusca; class Cephalopoda; order Octopoda; family Octopodidae; genus Octopus; species Octopus bimaculoides. Next base: position 56,434,719 of record NC_142944.1, read on the forward strand.
ATGCATATATATATATATATATATATGCATATATATATATATATGCATATATATATATATATATGCATATATATGCATATATATATGCATATATATGCATATATATATATATATATATATGCATATATATATATATATATGCATATATATATATATGCATATATATATATATATATATGCATATATATATATATATATGCATATATATATATATATATGCATATATATATATATATATGCATATATATATATATATATGCATATATATATATATATATATATATGCATATATATATATATATATATGCATATATATATATGCATATATATATATATATATATGCATATATATATATATGCATATATATATATATATATGCATATATATATATATATATATGCATATATATATATATATATGCATATATATATATATATATATGCATATATATATATATATATATATATATATATATATATATATATATATATATATATATATATATGCATATATATATATATATGCATATATATGCATATATATATATATATATATGCATATATATATATATATATATATATGCATATATATATATATATATATATATATATATGCATATATATATATATGCATATATATATATATATGCATATATATATATATATATATGCATATATATATATATATATATATGCATATATATATATATATATATATATGCATATATATATATATATATATATATGCATATATATATATATATATATGCATATATATATATATATATATATGCATATATATATATATATATATGCATATATATATATATATATGCATATATATATATATATATATATATATGCATATATATATATATATGCATATATATATATATATATATATATATATATATATGCATATATATATATATATATGCATATATATATATGCATATATATATATATATATGCATATATATATATATATGCATATCATCATCATCATCGTTTAACGTCCGCTTTCCATGCTAGCATGGGTTGGACGATTTGACTGAGGACTGGTGAAACCGGATGGCAACACCAGGCTCCAGTCTGATTTGGCAGAGTTTCTACAGCTGGATGCCCTTCCTAACGCCAACCACTCAGAGAGTGTAGTGGGTGCTTTTACGTGTCACCCGCACGAAAACGGCCACGCTCGAAATGGTGTCTTTTATGTGCCACCCGCACAAGCCAGTCCAGGGGCACTGGCAACGATCTCGCTCGAAAATCCTACAGGAGCCAGTCAGGCGGTACTGGCAACGGCCACGCTCAAAATGGTGCATCTCATGTGCCACCCGCACAAGAACCAGTCCAGGGGCACTGGCAACGATCTTACTTGGCTTGCCGGGTCTTCTCACGCACAGCCCATTTCCAAAGGTCTCGGTCCGTAGTCATCGCCTCGGTGAGGCCCAATGTACGAAGGTCTTGCCTCACCACCTCAGCCCAGGTCTTCCTGGGCCTACCTCTTCCACGGGTTCCCTCAACTGTTAGGGTGTGGCACTTTTTCACGCAGCTATCCTCCTCCATTCTCACCACATGTCCATACCAGCGCAATCGTCTCTCTTGCACGCCACAACTGATGCTTCTAATGTTCAGCTTTTCTCTCAAGATACTTACACTCTGACGGGTATTCACATTGACATTACACATCCAACGGAGCATACTGGCTTCATTCCTTGCGAGCTTACGTATGTCCTCAGCAGTTACAGCCCATGTTTCACTGCCATGTAGCATGGTTGTTCGTACGCATGCGTCATACAGTCTGCCTTTTACTCTGAGTGAGAGTCCCTTTGTCGCCAGCAGGGGTAAGAGCTCTCTAAACTTTGCCCAGGCTATTCTTATTCTAGCAGCTACACTTTCAGCGCACCCACCCCCACTACTAACTTGGTCGCCCAGATAGCGGAAGCTATCGACTACCTCTAGTTTTTCACCCTGGAATGAGATAGAAGTTGTTTCCTGTTTGTTTGCAGTCTTTATTGCACCTGAACATCTGCCACAAACAAAAACTAACTTGCTAGTTAACCTGCCTTTGATGTTGCTGCACCTCTTATGTGTCCATAGCTTGCACCGGGTACATCTTATAGAGTTACTACCTACTCCTTTTCTACATACTGAGCAGGGCCATCTACCTGAAGGGGTTTGTGTTTTATCTACCTTCCTACTTATTAGGATTTTGGTTTTAGCTAGGTTGACTCTAAGGCCCTTCAGTTCTAGACCTTGCTTCCACACCTGAAACTTCTCCTCTAGTTCTGATAGTGACTCCACAATTAGGGCAAGGTCATCAGCATAGAGGAGCTCCCAGGGGCAACCTGTCTTGAACTCCTCTGTGATTGCCTGGAGGACTATGGTAAATAATAGGGGGCTGAGGACGGAACCTTGGTGGACCCCTACCTCTACCCGGAATTCATTGCTGTACTCATTTCCAACCCTCACCTTACTGGCCGCATCTCTGTACATGGCTCGCACAGCTCTCATATACATACATATATATATATATATATACATATATATATATATATATATATATATATATATATATACACACATATACATATATATACATATATACATACATATACATATATACATACATAGGCGTAGGAGTGGCTGTGTGGTAAGTAGCTTGCTTACCAACCACATGGTTCCGGGTTCAGTTCCACTGCGTGGCACCTTGGGCAAGTGTCTTCTACTATAGCCTCGGGCCGACCAAAGCCTTGTGAGTGGATTTGGTAGACAGAAACTTAAAGAAGCCCGTCGTATATATGTGTGTATATATATATATATATATATATATATATATATATATATATATATATATATATATATATATATATGTGCGTGTACATGTTTGTGTCTGTGTTTGTGCCCCCAACATCGCTTGACAACCGATAGTGGTGTGTTTACTTCCCTGTAACTTAGCGGTTCAGCAAAAGAGACCGATAGAATAAGTACTAGGCTTACAAAGAATAAGTCCTGGGGTCGATTTGCTCGACTAAAGGCAGTGCTCCAGCATGGCCACAGTCAAATGACTGAAACAAATAAAAGAAAAAAAAAAAAAAAAGAGAAAAAAATACATGTATATACATATACATATATGTATACATATACATATATACATATATATATGTATATATATATAAATATATATATATATCTTCTATATATCTTCGTTTAACGTCCGCTTTCCATGGTAGCATGGGTTGGACGATTTGACTGAGTACTGGTGAAACAGGCTCCAATCTGATTTGGCAGAGTTTCTACAGCTGGATGCCCTTCCTAAGTGGTAATTATAGTTGCATTGGTGGATATATATCATTTCGTATCCAGTTTACTCTGTGCATTGTTTACTTAAAGGACACCCCGGGGGATACCACTTAGGATTTGAGTTTCCTCAGAAAGGGCGCCATTGGCTGCAACCACCTGACTTGTGTTTTTAAGGAAGTCATGCAGCCACTCTCCCAGTTTACCGGCAATGCCAACGTCTCATAGCTTATCATTTATCATGCCATGATCTACCTTATCAAATGCCTTTTCAATGTCAATGAATATTACACTGCCATCTGAATGGTCAAGCAACTATTTCAAAACCCAGTCATAGTGCTATAGGAGCTATGTGAGGCAGCCTCTTCCTGGACGGAAGCCATGCTGAGTATTGTTCAGTTGGTCATTTTCTTCTAGGAACATTATCAACTTCTTTCTGATGATTCACTCCATGAACTTTACCGATATGCGAATTCAGAGAGATTGGCCTGTAATTTTTGGCCTCTGCTCTGCTTCCACCTTTGTGGACGGGGCATATAATACCTTCGTTCAGCTTTTTTGGAAGTATACCACTTGCAAGGAAACTTTGGAAAAGTATCTGAAGTGGTTTCACTAAAGCCTGCTTACATGACTTTCAGAGAATAGCTGGGAAGCCATCAAGACCAGTAGTGGAGCAGGAGCTCCTTTCATCTAAGGCCGCTGCTACATCTGTTTCCTCAATGTTGATGCAATCGATAGCTGGCGCCTCCTTTTTAAGAGCTGCAATATCAAAGAATTCAGCCAGATTTTGTTATCGCCATGTGTCCAAAGGGGGAAGTGAAGACACTTTTAAATTGTTCAGTGAGTCTGCTGTCAGTGAGTCATTTCCTTGGAACAATGGTCCTATTTTATATTGTTTTCTGGCTGTTTCTTCCTTTGCAAATTTATAGAAAGCTTTGGCATTTGTTTTTATGCTTTCCACAGCTCTCTTCTCAATCTCTGCTCTCTCTCCCTTTCATGAAAGAGTTTGATCTTGTTTTAAATTTCTAGGAGCATCTGTGTGAAGACAGACTTCTCTCTATCCTTCAGTTTCTATTCAGGCGCTTTGAGAGCTTTGATCTACGTCTCATGAGGATTTTTCTGCCCCTGGGAATCTTGTTTGACAGTGTGCTGGTGTTTCTTTCTGGGACATATTTAGTGCATAGAGCTTGCACGGTTGACAAAAACTGGCTGAGTTTCAGATCAATGTCTTGCATACACAGAATGTTGGACCAGTTTTGTTTGTGGATCTCTTTGCAGATCGATTCCCATTTCGCCTTATGGAAATTCAGGTCGGATAAGGCTTGAGTCATCCTGATAGGGTAGATAGCAACAGTTTGCGCAGGACCATACATAGTTCAACAATGTTGAGATCTGAGAGTGCCGTTGGTGTCACCTTCACATTATTTGTGAAGCATAGGTCCAATATGTTGTTTCCCTCGTTGGCCTGAGTATCACTTGCTCCATGAACAGCAGATTATTAAGTTCAAGGATGTGGCCTTCTGGCCATTTGACATGTGGGAGGTTTAAATCACCCAGGAAGAGTATGTTGATGTTCTGATCTAGGTTTGTTAATACCTCTTCGATGTGTTTGAGGCTATCCTCAAATTTTCCATCATATTTTGTGGTATTCAGCGGATGATGTATTATGCATACAGCTACTTCAAAATACAAGAAGTGTGACATCTTCACGTATGTATATAGCAACTCCGCCGTGGCTTCTTTCTCTTCTGTCTGTGCAAAATACAGCATACCCTGGTATGTGCACATCCATATATATATATATATATGCATATATATATATATATATATATATATATATGCATACATATATATATATATATATTATATATATGCATATATATATATATATATATGCATACATATATATATATATATATATATATATGCATATATATATATATATATATGCATATATATATATATATATATGCATATATATATATATATATATATATGCATATATATATATATATATATATATATGCATATATATATATATGCATATATATATATATATATATATGCATATATATATATATGCATATATATATATATATATATATGCATATAAGTATATATATATATATGTGCATATATATATATATATATATATGCATATATATATATATATATATATATGCATATATGTATATATATATATATGTGCATATATATATATATATATGCATGTGCATATATATATATATATATGCATATATATATATATATATATATGCATATATATATATATATATATGCATATATATATATATATATATATATATATATGCATATATATATATATATATATATATATGCATATATATATATATATATATATATGCATATATATATATATATATATATGCATATATATATATATATATATATATATATATATATATATGCATATATATATATATATATATGCATATATATATATATATATATATATATATGCATATATATATATATATATATATATATGCATATATATATATATATATGCATATATATATATATATATATATATATGCATATATGCATATATATATATATATATATATGCATATATGCATATATATATATATATATGCATATATGCATATATATATATATATATGCATATATGCATATATATATATATATATATGCATATATATATATATATATATATGCATATATATATATATATATATATATATATGCATATATATATATATATATATGCATATATATATATATATATATATATATATATGCATATATATATATATATATATATATATATGCATATATATATATATATATATATATATATGCATATATATATATATATATATATGCATATATATATATATATATATATATATATGCATATATATATATATATATATATATATGCATATATATATATATATATATATATGCATATATATATATATATATATATATATGCATATATATATATATATATATATATATATATATATATATATATATATATATATATATATGCATATATATATATATATATGCATATATATATATATATATATATATGCATATATATATATATATATATATATATATATATATATATATATATATGCATATATATATATATATATATATGCATATATATATATATATATATATATGCATATATATATATATATATATATATGCATATATATATATATATATATATATATGCATATATATATATATATATATATATGCATATATATATATATATATATATATATGCATATATATATATATATATATATATATATGCATATATATATATATATATATATATGCATATATATATATATATATATATATATATATGCATATATATATATATATATATATATATATATGCATATATATATATATATATATATATGCATATATATATATATATATATATGCATATATATATATATATATATATATATGCTATATATATATATATATATATATATATATATATATGCATATATATATATATATATATATATATATATATATATATATATATATATATATATATATATATATATATATATATATATATATATATATATATATATATATATATATATATATATATATATATATATATATATATATATATTATGCATATATATATATATATATATATAGATATATGCATATATATATATATATATATAATATATATATATATATATATAATGATATATATATATATATATAT
>NC_142944.1:56442308-56472966 GCF_046866305.1 Octopus bimaculoides
GTTACGCATGAAAGTACTAGTTTACTTGAATATTGTAAAATTGTAAATAGTAAAATGTGAAAATCAGACTAGGTTGGAATTTCATTGGTTAATATATTCTTCTATACACAATCATACAAATTCAGATATACATATAAATATACACATAAATCAACAAACCATGTGTAACGACAAATAAATTAGGTGGCAATAGAAATAGAGGATTTAATAACACGAGTATGGAATGTTTACATTTGAGACTGGGTTTCTGTGCAAAGAATTCAATGAGTGTTGCACTTCATCAGCTTATACAAGTTTAATGCATACTTACAGCAGCTTAAAACCAGAGTAAACACCATTGTTGAAAATAAAGAATCTGTCTGAACTATACAGCCAGCAATATACTTGTTTTCATAGTGGAGACTGTCAGCTTCTTCAGTTTTAGTCTTGGAACCTACATAATTGTACACTTCATCAGGTGTAACTTTAGCTGAATCAAGGTTCCCTTTAGTATTCCTAGTTGGCCTAGATTGATGTTTTTGCACTGCTTTCTTCAAACCTTACTGAGTTTTTATTACTTTTTCATTAGGAGCAAAGATTAGAGTCTTCTCTCTTTTCTTTGCAAGCAATCTCTGTTGGCAATATTAGTTATGGACTCATATACAGTACTGCAATTCTTATCCTCAAGCCTGTCACAGAGAGTGTACAGTTTAGCATCACCTGCTACTTTTCCCACTACACGCTCCACTGCCAAAGGAAAATGATCTCCGGTTACCACAAAACTACTGAGCAATTACCTTTTCAGCTCAAATCCTTCCTTAATAGAATTGCTCTTCATATCAATCTCCTTCTACAATATGAAACAACCAAAATGGCTTCTGCAATGAAAGCCCAACACCACTGACTGCAGATCATTGCCATAGCAGATTTACAAAAGTGAAAATATCTAAACGCTTGTATTGCTGTATGTCTACATGACATTTAATAGTATTGACATGATGGCTATGTTAAAAATTTTGTTGAACTGAGGCACTCCACATGAGATTATCAAAACTATTACCATCATGAATGAAAACCCATCAAGCACTCAGCAAAACGCAAACAGTCCATGAAAAGCAGAAATCCTTCGAAGAGACACCCAAACAAGTTTTCTTTTTGCGACTGTGAAAAACTTAAGTAAAGTCTTGATCCCAACCAAATACAAAAACCTCTTCATCAAAATATTTGCTTTGATTTCAACTGATAAACTTTCTTTTGCAGCTTAAGTGTGTGATGCATAACACTTGTTGATATCACTTGAGAATGGTACAACCAAAATCAGTCTGTTTCTTCATGCAAGGAAAACCAACTACATGATTATCAAAAGCCATCTACCAATTTATTCCAACAATGATAAACAATACAAAACTGTCAGCAACTTCAAGTACCTTGGATGCTACGTTGTTGATAGTAAGAGAAACTCTCTTTCATGCAAGAGACAAACCTCAAGTGCTTGTAACAAGCTCCCAAACATCTGACAGTGAAGTATTTCAAAGTCAACAAGGATATAGAAAGTATTCTTCTGTATGGAGCTAAAAATTGGACTTTAAAGAAGAGGTTTCACGATCACTTTAGTAGTAAGTATACCAGGCTTCTCTTAAGGGCTGGAAGCATTTCATGTCACAAACACAAGAACATAGAGCTTTATGGACACATTCCACTCATCTTTATAATTTTCACTCAATGTAAACTAGGCTCTGCTGATCACACAATCAAGTTGAAACTCAGGCCAAATGTGATGATATATTTCTGCAGACTATATAAAGGCTGAAAACCTCACACTACATTGGCATTATTAGCACAGATATATAGCATAAAATCAAGGACATAGCAAAGTTACTGAGGTACACAGACATTTGTCATCATCACTACCACCATACAAGAGGAGGAGGGATCACTGACTGTCTTAAAAACAAAATACATTGGAACACCTAAAAACAAATAACAAGTGAATGCTTACACTCTTAAAAACAGAACACATGAGAACACCTACTGTCTTGAAAACAAAATAAGTAACAGGAACCCCACTGTTCATAGGTCTGCTCAATCAAGACTAACCTGAGTTTAAATGACAAAGAATAACACATAGGGATAATGTGATCAAGGTAATAAAAAAAGAAGTTATGGCTATAGTAAATGGAACCCTTTTCATATGTTTACTATATTTAAGTTAAACTGAAAGGATACATTGGACAATATAGTCCCAAATACACTATATCTGAATAACTTTGAAGGTACACAATATTTTTGATTACAGACCTACAATAATCAGTACTAACTTGGAATTAATCATAAACAGGTTCTGGGATCAACTCTATCAAATTTTGATATGTTTTTCTATATCTCAATCAACATAGATTTGCTGTTAAAAAATTTGAAACAATATCCTATCCTAAAACAAACGTTATTAGCTCAGTTTTTATAACCTGATGAATGTGATAAAATCTTCTTGCAGACAATGAATAAATATATAAATAAAACTTGTTCACAATTACCCTTACAGCTTAATTAGTTTTATTGTTTAATATGCTTAAACTCTTATAAATAGCTTATAATTTCTCCATATCAGAGAATTAGTTAAGACTGACCTAAATTACCAAATTTACTCCAATACAAAAGATACCAAAATTCACAAAATGGGATCTTAAGCTAAGCAGTCAAACTTCAACATTTATTTGCGAACCAAAATGTTTGGTAAGTGACAGAGAAGTATGCTGTGAAACATGATTTTTAAACTATTTCTAAAATAATTGTTCAGGCTGTTGACACTGCCCACATGCCCTAACCTTGTCATTAAAAACACTGCTTTTATTCCACAATGCAGAGTTTCATTCAGCAAAAGAAATGGTTGATTAAGTAATTAACAGACAATGACGTCATTATGTAGTGCTCCTTACTATCATCATCCTCCCAGTCTATCTCAGACTGTATCTTGGCTTCAACTGCCATCTTTCTCATTCTACCATCATGTTACTTTTGATTTCACTAGGATTTTATTCCGGTCACATATCAGATTTGTAGCCTTAAGAAGTTTATTTCATAAAAATTCCCAGTTGTTGTCTTTGTTACACATATTTAAGTCTACTTCCCTATATTCATGTGTGCCAGTTACAATTTTCCTATGCCTATTCCTGATTGTTGGAACTTGTAATTTTCAAACCTTCCTTTCTCTATGCTGTTTTTCTTTTATGTGTCTGCCCAGCTCTGATACAGAAGTCATTAGCTACTAACATACTTTGTGTAATAACAGTCTTCATGAAGAAAGGTTTTGGTATTTGCAATAATCGTTCTATGCCATGTCTTTTATGTGGATAAATGCAAAACGCAGTGGTGGTATGTATACAAACTTAAAATCAGTTCAAATATGTTTGAGAGATATATGAACCTATAAAGGATTTTCACAGCAGTTTATCATGGAGAAAAAAGTTCTTGCTTAGGGTAAAAGAGGTTTTAAAACACCACAGTAAGTTCAGGGTACCCTCTATCAGACTGATGAACATATTTTGAACTCATTTGTTCTCTTCAGCACCAGATTCCGAGAGAACCAACTCTAAGTTGATTAGAAAGCACAAGTAAGTCAATATTATTTACTGACTGAACAAATAGACAGCCAGGCTGAAACATATATGTGAACATATGCACAATACACAGACAGAAAGCATAAGACCAGTTCAAATATCTCTCAAATAAGCATACATATGTACATACATATATTATTAGTTGTCAACTCATTCTCTTGTACGACATCTTGGAATTTCATCTTAAGCCATTTTCCTTGCATGACTTCACAGATGACGTTTTTTGTGCCTGCTTTCAACTTCATCACTTTGCCACACTTCAGACCAAATTGTTAGGAATATTATACCTACTTCATATCATGATGCCCCCTCATGTGGCTCTTGAAACCAGCACCAGAGAAAGACAGATTCTTCCACATGTTTCACATTCATTACTTTTGTCTACAACTTTTAAGATTGCTGCTTGCTTCCTCTTCCAAATTGCTCTTTGTATGAAGCATGGTGAATTGTTTCCCTCTCAAACAATGCTACACCATCAATGATTTCTTTTTCTTCACCCACATGTAACTATAAAATTTTTCACAAACCCTACTCCACTAAACGAAACTTCATCTCATTTCTTCCTCACATTTCCTTTTTCATGCACTATGTTTGTGCTTTCTCTCCTTTCTAACTACTGCAGCCCAATCCTGTCCACTGTATCACTGCTATCCTGCTCCACCCCACCCCACCCTACCATCCTCTATACACCCAGGTTTTACCAGTCATTGCATCCTACCCACCACTTTGCATTTATGTGAACTCCCTACTCATACACACTTGGCAATACTGTACTCTCCAATTCATATTCTCATCCTTGGCACATCTCCACCATCTCTCTCTCTCGCACTCTCACATTCTTGCTCTCTTTTTCTCTCCCCTACCCCTGACTAGAGTAACCACATATCTCCTCTAAAGCAAGACACCTGTTTCTGTCCCTCTGTCACACTCTAACCTCTTGTCACCTGGCACAAGGCCACCTCCTCTAATACCCCCTACTCTCACAGGTGTTTTGTCTTGTGCTGGTTCCACTTAAAAAGCATGCAGTCCACACTGTAAAGCGATTGGCATTTAGAAGGGCATCTAGCTGTTAAAACTGTGCCAATGCAGATCTGGCTGGTGCTGGTGCTGGTGCCACATAAAAAGCAACCAGTTCACTCTGTAAAGTGGTTGGTGTTAGGAAAGGCATCCACCCATAAAAACCATGCCAAAACAGACTTCATTGGTGCTGGTGCCCGTAAAAAAGCATTCAGTGCACTTTGTAAGATGGTTGGCATTAGAAAGGGCATCCAGCCATAAGAAACTATGCCAAAACAGACAATGAAACTTGGTGCAATCTTCTGGCTTGCCAGTTCCTGTCAAACCATCCAACCTAAGCTAGAATGGAAAGTGGATATAAAATGATGACTTTGATGATGACTTCGCTCTCTCAGTAATTTCTCTATTCAGGTTCTCAATAAAAATAGCATATTTCTTCAAGTTCATATTAAAAGGGTCTTTATATTACTGTTTAAGCTTAGCCTGCACATCCGTTAATTGTCAAAGAAATGGTATCCATAGCTGGAATCACAACTGATTGACAATCTACATACATGATGACATTGACTATTAGGCATGGTCGGCTTCTGTTATCTTGGGAGAACATCAACATTATTATGAATAAAAGGTGAATAGCATGCTTGTTTGTTTGAAATGTGTATATGCTGTTGAAAGACACAAGGTTATGTTTTCCTTTGAGAATTTTCTCAAGAGATCTATTCATGGATTCTGTGTACGTGTATGTCTAGCTATGAGGTAGATTATGAATCATCATCATCATCGTTTAACGTCTGCTTTCCATTCTAGCATGGGCTCGATGATTTGACTGAGGACTGGTGGACCAGGTGGCTACACCAGGCTCCAATCTAATTTGGCAGAGTTTCTACAGCTGGATGCCCTTCCTAACGCCAACCACTCCAAGAGTGTGGTGGGTGCTTTTACATGCCACCAGCACGAAGGCCAATCAGGCGGTACTGGCAACGGCCATGCTCGAAATGGTGTATTTTACATGCCACCTGTACAGGAGCCAGTCCAGTGGTACTGGCAATGATCTCGCTTCGATGTCTTTTCACGTGCCACTGGCACAAGTGCCAGGAAGGCGACGTTGGTAACGATCACGCTCAAATGGTGCTATTTACGTGCCACCGGCATGGAAGCCAGACAGCTGCTCTGGCAACGATCATGCTCGGATGGTGCTCTTAGTGCTCCACTGGTACAGGTGCCATCAGGATTTCGCTTTCACTTGCCCCAACAGGTCTTCGCAAGCCGAGTTTAGTGTTCAATCAAAGAGACGTTGGCATGGGTGCCAGTCGTCGATTTCAATTCCTATTTCACTTGCCTCAACAGGTCTTCGCAAGCGGAGTTTAGTGTCCAATGAAGGAATGTTACGCGTAAGTGGGATGGCTACACCCCTGGCAGAGGCCTTGGATTTTGGTCTCACTTGGCTTGCCGGGTCTTCTCACGCACACCATATTTCCAAAGGTCTCGGTCACAAGTCAATGAATGAAATATAAAACACTCTACTTAGAAGTAACAAGAAGCAGATTGTTAACATACAGAAGGAAGAATATGGAAGACTTGACTGAGCTTTTGAATATGCTCAAAATAACAGAAAATGGTTTGGATAAGGCTCATTCAGCACTCAACTGCAACTGTAGGGTTGGACAAAAAGCTCTGTCAAAGAAATAGGAAACAGATATAGACCAAACCATTAAACTCAGATGCAATGAAAGATTTTGTGATGCTAAGTGCAGTAACAGGAAGTTCTCAAGGGCAAGAAATAATGATTAGTGACATAGAGCAAGTCTACTCAATCCTTACTAGTAGTCAGAGAGGAGGATAGAGATATGAGACGGATGAAGAAGGAGATTGTAAACAAGTATTGCAGTTTGCTTCGTGCTTAACCTCCAATAAGTTTACTATATTATTTAACTTTTCAATGATAATAATATTCTACAATTTGTCAAATGACATGACATCAAGTAATCTGACAGAAAGGACTGTTTTGAAATGCTATCCGACATAAGCTTTACATCCATCAACAGTGTAAAATAGACTTTTCTTATACTTTATTTAATAATAATTTTATTTTCCAATATTTCCCAGAAAAAAATATATATATATATATATATATATATATATATATATATTTGTAAAAATCTATGGAATTTAACAACTTGACTATACTTTCACCAGTTTTGATCTAGGTCAATGGAAGGAAGATTTTATCATTACTATTGAATTGAATCTAAATATTTCTTCACGTCTTCCTCATTCTTGCCCTACCATGTCTCAATTCTGCTCATGACACCTGGCAGATCTCTCTCTCTCCCTTATGACAAAAAGTACAAAATAGTATAAACCAAGGTCGTATTTAAGATGTTTCCAACTGATACAGCTTGTAATGCTTCATACATAAGCCTGAGATATTTCATATCTCCTACCACTTGATTGGAATTGGATGAAATGAAATACAATGATAGATTGTGGTGTTTTTATTATGTTAATTATTTCTATTTATGAGTATCTTTCCAACTGTAAAGACAGCTCTGCAATAAAATAAGACATTAAATCCCTCCCTCTTTTTTTTTTTTTAAGGACAACACATTCAATAATTACTTAAAAGTTCCTCACCGTATCTCATAATGGTGTAACATAACATTGTGAGAACAGATATTTCTTTTAAATTAATTAGCTAGAGAAAGGTATGTGGTACCTGTAGGTGTTGCAGTCTCACTCAAACAGGTGAGATTCAATGTGGACAAAGTTGAACCTGAATGTCTACAGGTTGATGCCACAGGAAAAATATGATGGAAGAAATTAAATTCCAGAATTCTGCTGGTCTGAGAAGGAACAGGTGAAAGAAAGTAATAAGTGTAATGTCAGGTGGGTAGTATGAGGTTCAGTGGGCATGGGGTAGGTGGTATGCAGCTTGTTAGATCAATGGGGGTACAAAAGCCATTGTTTTTACTGTAGAAGTAGAAAGAAACAACAGGAACCAGTGGTTGTAGCAGGACAAAGTTTCACTCACCATACTGGAAAGTGAAACTTTGTCAAACAGCCATGTGAGTATTTTCAGGATGACATCAGGAATCTGTCTGTGGTGGGGCCACCACTGCCAAACATACAAGCAGAATTCTCTTTTGCATATCAGTTTCTTCACAATTTTGGTTTGATGTCCAAGATGAATGGTGAAAGCAAACTACTTAAAGCCAGCATCTGCCTCCATTACAACTGAGAAGAAGCTAACTGCTCATAAGGCCAGAGGTAGAGCAGTGTTGATCATATAGTGATTGAAGGGAGCATGTTAAGTGCATGCAGTATTGTAGAATCTTAAGAAGCTTCCAATTCAAAAAACATATGAGAAGAAGAGAAAGAGAGAAAGAGAACAAAAACAGGTAACTTTGCAAGAGGGATTTTTTGCTTTTGCTTTCTTTCTTCTGCCAGGAATGGCATAAAAGCTCTACTGATGTCAAGTGTACATCTGCTGAAGTTCTCAAAGACAAGCAACCACTAGTGGGTTAATTGAGAGAACAGATCCATTGAGTTTGTAGTTTCTAATGCAAACTATATTGGAGGTCATTAAGAAAAAATAAATTTAAAGTGATAAAGGAGTTTAGTTTCACCAGCATTCATGAAATGTTAGTGAGAATGGTAACAAGAGAGCTAGAGCAATGAAAAAAATGATAGCTTAGGATGGTGCTTAGCTTTCAAATAAAAATGATCCACAGAGATGGTACAGTATTGCAGATCCACCTGTATGGATATATAAGCAAAAGTGGACAGCTCAGTAATCACAATAAAGTTTTTCACTAGAATAAGATTGGATAACTGTGATTATGATGATTTTATAATGCTGGTCATGATGGTAGTCAATTAAGAACATAATGATTAATAACGACATGTGTATTTCTTAAAAACAAAAAAAAAATTAAGAAAGATGATGATTTACATCTAAGCTAAATGTGCATATATAGCTACATAATTATTTCTTACATTTGGCTTTTACATTTTCAACCCAACTTACTTACAATTTACAGCATAGGTGGGTGAGTTCAAGTACACATATGTACACAAGGAATATTAAATTCTAAATCAGCCAAGGTTTCTGGTCACCCCAACAATGATTTCAGTTTACATGCAAAATCAGTCACATAAAAAAACTGATGGCTATATTCTTTTCAGTTTTTCATTGCTTACATTTATGAAAGTAAATAAAAATTGATACTTTCAAACTACTTCTGGTGACATGCATTAACAGATATAATCTAGAGAATATAAAATGAACTTTTTTGAGAAAATTTTATTTTTCAATTAAAATATATTGACATAAAGTCTAGATTTGATATTCTTGGTACAGATATTTCAGTGTAGAACACAGATGCACACAGAAACATACAGAAAATATATTCATGACAACATTTTATTTGTTTGTTAGGTCTAATAGTTTTCACTTTGAATTTGCCATTCTAGACATTGGCAGAATTACTAGAAATTTAACCTTTCTTTTAACAGTTCTTTTTCTTACAATTCTTTTTATATTTTAATATGAGTTCTTTATAATCAGTTTGAAATAGTTAAGTTTGCAAAATGTATCCTTAACTTTTCTATTTTCTAGACTTTCGTGGTTTCATCTCTCAGATGACGTTGTGTTGGAGTATGTTGCTGCCATTTTATAGACAGCAGGGTCAGTGTGCTTGGTGTTGCCATTACGATAGAAATTTAGTTTTGAAGATTTTAACTGTTTTATTTATTGTCTGTATGTTTATTTTAGCAATGTGCTATGTTATAAGTATTGCTTCTACCAATACTCTAGAAATAAAGATAAAAGAAACAATTTAACCTTGACAGCCACTAAAATAATATCATGGATTGGAAAACATTATGAGTTCATGAAACAACTTAGCCACATCTATGGACTGAAGAAATTGGTTACATGGTATCTATGAAAATCTTATCTACAAAATAGAAAGAAACCCTACTTGTTATGCTACATTGGTTAAATGTTATAACATTTATTGTTTACAAGTTGAAATTTTAGGGCAGGAGAACACACTGCAAATTACCTTAACTATTTCATGATACATTGTATATTACCATTAATTTCAAAATTAATTAAAAATTTGGAGGGATGTAGCAAAATGAAGCAATATTATAATTTATTGATATTTTACAAATGTATTTGGCACCAGACTTATGTAAAATAACGATGGATGGTTTTAGTTTAAATATGAATACTATAGAAACCAGAGGCAATCCCTTGCATGGTGGATATCAAAATGTTAATTACTCTTGCTGTGGAAAATAAGTTATAAGTTTTCAGTGGGAATATTTCATTAAACAGACAATCCTATTCATACCAAAAGAGAAAATACTCATATGATTTCCAAAAGTAGTCTGTCATTAATTACGCTTCAAGCAGAGTTCTTTAAACACAAAATATATTGAATAATGATGGCTTGATTAGAATTTATATTTTACATATAATACATAAATCATGATCATTGTTTCAAATCCGTTTCCCACGCTGGCATGGGTTGGACGGTTTGACTGAGCCAGAAGGCTGCACCAGGCTCCAATCTCATCTGGCAAGGTTTCTACAGCTGGGTGCCCTTCCTAACACTTCGAGAGTGTAGTGGGTGCTGTGTGTGTGTGTGTGTGTGTGTGTGTGTGTGTGTGTGCGTGCGCGCGCGTGCGCACGCTACTGAGTATAAGGAAAATACTTTGAAAGAAACTAAGACTTATAGCAAAACATGCTACACTGAAAACTAAAATTAATACACTGAAGCATCTAAGTGTATGTGTGTGTATGTGTATAAATATATATGTATATGTGTATACCTACATGCCTGTATAAACATGAATGTACAACAGGTAGTTTGTGTGGTACATGTATACAAGTTGTGAAGCTGCATAATAGCAAGACATGAACACTGAATGCAGAGGATGTGCAAAGGTTGCAAAGAAAAGAAGTGAGCATGACCCACTGGATGTCTAATGTTACTTGCATGAAGGGCAAAGCATAGATGACTTGAGAGAAAACTGGGTATATAGGAAATCAACTGTGGTGTGCAAGAGTGCCAGCTATGCTGACATGAACATAAAATGCATATGGATGATGACAGGAGGGTGAAGATGTCCAAGTAGATACATGAGAAAAAAACCTAATGCAAGAGGAAGTGCAAGGAAGATATGAATAGAAGCAGTAAAGAAGGTCAATGTCAGGAAGCAGAATCTACAGAAAGCAAGGGATGATATAACCCAACCATACTGTCTGATGGGATATAAGACTACGAGTGGCTGACAACATTTTACATATCTAACTCACAAACGATCTTTGCTTGATCCAGGAGAGTAGCTCTGTCAATGAGACAAACTGTCAGAAAATATTCCTAACCACACATACATACCATCCAACAATTTTATTGAGGTTGCAGCCTGAGTGCATGCCTGCACATTATTAGCAACAGCATTAAAAAAAAAAAAAAACAGCATACTAAGTACACTAATAGGTTTTTTTGTTTGCTTGTTTTGTTTTTTGGGGGTTTTTTGCTTAGACGCAAGGCCACCTTTTGTAGTAACAAAACAATAAATGGACTGAATTAATGAAACCAAAGCAATATTTGGACTATGGTAAGGGATATTTTGGTCAAATACATTAGATTAGAACTCAGAAAATAACTAGAAGAAGCTATAACAACAACAATAATAAATGACAACAATAACTAATTGATTACAACATAAGGAAATAGATAATTTAAAGCAGGCTTTTCCCCCTTTAATCTGTATTCAGTTATTAATTAAAACTGTTTCACTTCATATTGTTATATTTCGAGATGGTTGTCCTTTCTATTTTTTCTTTCTTTCCAAATATAACCACACACACTATATACTCTTTCTTCACTTCAGCTTCATTATTATTCTTATTTTAGCTTACTTTGTCTGAAATCTTTTGTTACACATCAATGTCTCTCCATCCCATATGTCTCCTCCTGGCCATTCTAATTGAATTTTATGTTTGCCAGAGGGCACAACATGCTGGTAACACGTAAAAAGCACCATCCGAACATGGTCAATGCCAGTGCCCCCTGATCAGATTGGAATCTGGTGCAGCCTACTGGCTTGCCAGTCCTCAGCCAAGTTTAAAGATTATGAACAAAACACTCATACTTCCAGAGGTGAATTGTTTAAACTAAAAGAATTCCTCTCAACACATGGCTATAATGTTTCTCTACTGCTACTGCTCGTGATCAGAGATGTACAAAATGTCAGCCAGCAAGCACATGCTAAAGTGGTTAAGGTCAAACAACGGACAAGCAAATCTGTGGTACTGAGCAGAATAACCCTAACCCCACTTTTTCCTTCGTGTTTTGTAATATCCAACCTTATTTTTGTCAGCCCTTGTGGCTAATAAAGAAAGGATTTATTATTATTATTATTTAGTACAACTACTACTACTACTACTACTGCTATTCTGTTCAGTACAATATTAATTGTAGACAAAATTAAAAAATAATCTGAGAGATTAATAAGCAGCATAATAAATATTAAGTAACAATAAGTTTGAGAAAGCGAACACTAATTTAATGACTAATATGGTTAATTTTACTCTTTACATTAACTAATATAAATGATATATAATAAAATTAGAATAAATATTGGAAGTAAATGTAATCATGGTTATAACATAAGAAACCTCATCATTTTAATGTTCATTTTCATATTGGCATAAATTGATAAGGAACTGGTTTTTGTATTTGTCTTTCATTGCCTCTTTTCTCAGGATATTACCCTGAGATCTTACTTCATCACTACTTCCCATATTTCCTTTTTACCATGGGGTACCATCCAAACAACACACTTTCTTCCAGCAGCTAGCATCAATACATATCTTGCATTCATAAACCATTTCCCCACTGGTATCCAAAACTAAAAAGAAAATGGAGAGAGCAGTCATTCTATGCAAAGCATTGAGAGGTAAAGAACAAGTCTCAGTGATCCAGTTTAAATTCCCGATTTAGAATCAATTTATCGTTAACACACTATTAAAAATAACAATTATCAAACTGCTTCTTGTATTCTACAAATCTGTGTGTAAGATTTCATTATCATTTGTATACATTTTAGATGAAAGTTTGGATATGAAAAGGTAGGGGAAGAGGAAAATAAACTATCAAATTGGGAACATCACAGGATGTTCAGGATGTTATCATAAACAGGAACACAATTCTTATTACAGAATTGTATTCTATTTGTGTGACTGTTTAACAGTCACAATCCAATATAATTTAATATAATGGTACGCCAGTTTCAGTCTTTCTCGGATCACTCTTTATTGTACTTTATTTATCTTCTAACTTTTATTTGCTTCAGCCATCAGACTGCAGCCATGCTGGGGCACTGCCTTGAAGTATTTTTAGTCAGAAGAATCAAACCCAGTCACTTCCGTTTTTCAAACCTGGTACTTAATCTATCATTCTCTTTTACCAAATTGCAAAGATACAAGGACATAAACACACCAACACCAGTTGTCAAGCAGTGGTGAAGGACAAACACAAAGATACACACAGATGTGTGTGTGTCCTGTCTTGTTTTTTGTCCGCCACTACATTCCTCCATGGCTAGATTTAATTTGCGTATACAAATTTAATCTGCGATCCATGGGACGAGCCGTTTTAACGATGCGTCCTGCCCGAAGCTCGTCGAAACGCCGGTGTTAAAACGTGGGTAGCTGATGAAGTAGAATGTTCTCTATGTGGCTCGTGCGTTCTCGTCTACGTTTGTTTGCAATGTCCTGTACCCAGATATGCACCTATACATACAGGTGGATGTCGGTATGCACATACCTGTACGTATATATGCATATACTCATTTACTATTTGTTTTTACATGATTGAACGCAGCGTCTTCCAACTGTAAGTAGTTTTCGTAAACATATCCTCCAACGCTACTCTATCTCCTTCTCTTTCTTTTTCCCCCTCTCGTTCTTCCTCTTTACTACTACGTATCTCGCCTTACCCCTCTCGTTCTTCCTCTGTTACTACTACGTATCTCTTTTTTCCCCCTCGTATTTCCTCTCTTTCTTTTTTCCTCTCGTTGCTCACCTATTCTTCTACTTCCTCCCTCTCTTTCTCCCTCTACCACTCTCTCTCTTCCCTTTACACCGGCATGGTCACATGCTTCCAGTCAATAATCCTTTCCTTCCTTGGCTTTCGCCGAGCAATGCACGCACCACTTTGTCCCTTTCAAGTTCGTGCTTCATCGCGTTCATACACACATAATTTTTCTCATCTGGCCGTAAAGCCTTTTCTGTTTGTTTTCCTGTCATGTTTTTTGTCCGCCACTACATTCCTCCATGGCTAGATTTAATTTGCGTATACAAATTTAATCTGCGATCCATGGGACGAGCCGTTTTAACGATGCGTCCTGCCCGAAGCTCGTCGAAGCGCCGGTGTTAAAACGTGGGTGGCTGATGAAGTAGAATGTTCTCTATGTGGCTCGTGTGTTCTCGTCTACGTTTGTTTGCAATGTCCTGTACCCAGATATGCACCTATACATACAGGTGGATGTCGGTATGCACATACCTGTACGTATATATGCATATACTCATTTACTATTTGTTTTTATATATATATATATATATATATATATATATATATATATATATATATATATATCACACATGACAGGATTCTTTCAGTTTCTGTCTACCATATCCACTCAAGAGGCTTTGGTCAGCCCGAGGCTGACCAAAGAAGCTTGCCCAAGGTGCCATACAGTGGGACTGAACCCAGAACCATGTGGTTGGTAAGCAAGCTTCTTACCACAGAGCCATACCTGCTCTATGTGACGTTTAAGTTTATGAAGTAAAACCACCGAGTTATGTTCAGCAGACAAACAGATATAATTTTCATCAATATAAGGATGACAACAATGCCTCAATATTTTTGCTCAGTTAGCTGGAAACAGCAGTAAAATTTCCCTCAAAACATATCCTGCAATCTTAAAACAAGGAAAATACATGGGATTATGTAATCTTAGAACATAATATCTAAAAACAGAATTTATGGCTACAAATGAAACACCTTTGAACATAGGTCTGCTTTTAGTCAGAGCTCACCAACTTATTTTCTATTTATTCCTCAATCTATCTATCTACCTAGGTCATTCCACAGGACGCCCCAATTATTACTCAAATTATTTCATTTAATGCACTAGTTATAATAAAAGCAAATAACAAAAAAAAAAATTAATAAAATTTTCTTTTAAATTCATCATCATCGTTTAACGTGCACTTTCCATGCTAACAAGGGTTGGACTAATTTAAAATTAAAAAATTTTTTTTTTAATTATCCCTGAAATTTTTTTTTTTTTTTTGCTTTTATTATAACCGGTGCATAATTGGTTGTTTTATGCTTAGAATAAGTAACACTTACATGTCACTGAAATTTACGTATGTATTCAAGAAAAAATAAAACGATATTGAAATAATAAAACAAACATTCAATGAATCAAAATATCAGTTATTTCTCTATTCAACATTATCTACAACAAATCAACCCTTTAGTATTTTTTTTTTTTAAATCATCCATATCCTGCCCAAATATTCTGCCTGTTTTATGTTCAAATCATCCAGGTCTGGCTTCTCACACCAACCTTACAATGTCATTTTAAAAATCAACAGTCACATTATAGAAATCTCAAAGCTGCGAGATAATGCATGGTTAATTCAAAGCAATGTGAATGAATAAGCATCACATTTGACACAATAATTTGAAAGCTAAAGGGTTTAAGGTACAAAATTTTGACAATCAACATTAACATTTCCATAATTGGGATGTCTTTGAGAACTTCTTGGTATAATAAATTGACTATGACTAATAAAAATCTTTACATTTGCTGGATCACCAACTGTACTTACTGAGAGCAACATAAACTGACCATGTGTGAATATGTTGGTAGCATAGTAAAGAAGGTTACTTATAAAAAATTAACAAATAAAAACAAATATTTGTAAGTTTTCTTAAGACTAATTTAAAGAATGGAGATTAACCATGTATTTTCATACATACATGCAAACATAGGCGCACACATGCACACATACATATCCACATACATATAGAGGGAGAGTAAAAGAGTGGGGGTGGGCACCGGATGAGTGATGAAGGTAAAAGCAGTGATACTGCCACTGACACTGCATCACTTGCTTGACAGAGAACAGCCCCCAGAAACGCAATGAAGCACCAGCAACACTTTGAACTCCATACCGTTTAGATTACTCTTTCAAATGCAATGTTTATTTATTCACAATGATTTCAATTAATCATGCCTTATGTTGTAGCTTTAAGATTTTGACATGCTTGTCTATTTTCAAAATGACATTGCAGTATAGGTATGAAAGACTGGATCTGGTCAGTTTGAGCATAAAAACATGTAGAATATTCAAGCCAGTTGTGAGTGGTTTAAATGCTGAAGTATTAAACTAAATTCCTATATGTACCTCAGAGTTTTAAAGAAGCGCACCATATTATAGTGTGTTGTAAGAGAAGATTAAAATGGTTGGTATCAGGAAGGGCATAAGACCATAAAATGTGCCCTCAAAAGTCTTATCCAAACTCAAGTCAATGATGAAGTTTAACAAGACATTGGTTGATAACATAATGATGACAAACAATGATGATGATCTGAAAGTCTAGTAAATTATCCTTTCTGCTCCTGTTCCCATCCATATCAGATTCAAAGTGTTTCATCCAATTAACAATGAAATATACATATCTTACACACAAGAATATGTTTATATCCCATCATCTAAATAAACTGTCCAAAATTTTAATATTTCATACAAAAGATAAACAATATCTCTTACATGATATAGCTTATTCTTCTGTGGTACCATTTACAATCCAAACTTTAATGTGCAAAAAGATATTCTTGAAATTAAAAAAAAAAAAAAGATGGAAAATGTCTTCCAAGTCATTGTTAATTCATTAGCAGCTGTTTCAATCCTTAATTATTTTAGTTACTAAACAAATGTTTTTCTTTTTCTCAAATTCAATTAGAGTACTCAATCTGTTTTAGGCATTAGGGGGAAAATGTCAGGTCATAGTATAACAGACATTATTAAACTTCACAAGGAATGCTATTTGGGAATAAACTGAATAACCGCCAAGTACTGAATATCACTAATAATGAAGAATAGCATCTGTGATGAAATATACACGGACATATAGAACTGTGTACAAGTGCAAGCACTCAGTCATACACACAATCACATACATACATGTATGTACATACACAAATAAATACATACATGTACAATACAGCTGTACGAACACACACTCACATAAATAGATGTATTCACGACAAAAACATAAAAATGTGTAAAAAAGTCATTTGAAGACAAAAATTCACATGAAAACATGTATACACATGGATGTGCATGGAGAGAGAGAGAGAGAGAGAGAGAGAGAGAGAGAGAGAGAGATGAATAAACACGAAAGCAGTTACATATCTGTACATATATTTGCATGTGTAGATATATGCTGATATGCATAAGAGTTGTGATTGGAGTTGACAAATTAGATGGCAGATATATTTCAATTATTTATTTACCTGTCTTTTACATAAATCACAGAAGAACCACTTTCAAAATAAGCTGTTTGCAGACATATTCGGTCATGGCTGAAACACCTTTGCTCAGGAGTCAGCTTCCATCAGGTCTAACAGGAGACAAGGCAACATCCCAAACAAGCCACTGATTAAACCACCACAACGCCAATAGAGTTGGTAGAAATCACAGCCAAAGTTCAATCAAATCACAAGCTATCAAATTACAGAAAAACATACAAGATGATGTAATCCCAGACATCCCAGAAAGAAGGCAGGATAGTCATGATTAGAATGCTTTTCATTACAGATCTAATTGATCAGAGTTGACTTCAGACAAAACACTACTACCACCTTTGTATACAAATACAGTTAACCGAGTTCTCTCTGAGTTTTTAATCTAGTTTCCATTCATGTTTTTCTCATGGAGACATTGCCCTGCAGACGTTCATGTAGAACATCATCAGCTCAGATCTGGTAATAGGGCACTGCATATCATTCCGTGAGTAAATTTGATGTAAAAATACATAAATAAGAAAACAGAACATGAGCGGGATCAGGTAGACTAGCACATATCATTTTATAGACCTGCCAATTAGTGTTCACCTGAATGAAAGTACAATAAATCAATGATTACATTATCAGATTCGGTGGTTGCATTGGTGACAACATATGTGCATGTCAATATATATGTTATAAATGTACTTAGTTTTGTATATGTATGGGCATATTTAAAATATGCCCATGCACACATGCTTGTGTGTGTATGTGTGTGTATATATATATATATATATATATATATATATATATATATAGTTGTTTGTGTAGCATAAGCACTGACAAATATCGAGATCTGCTTCATAAAAAATGTCCCACCATACAATCACTCCCAACCTTTTGAATGAAATCAGGTAGATTAGACATTGTGCTTAGATTATGAATATTTTGGTTGTGCGTATATCCTTAAAGTGTGAAGCCTTCTCTTTCTAGATTTTCTGCTTCAATCTTAGTGTGATGTTGTCTGTGTTTTAGCATTTGGTATTATGAGTTTTGGAAATAGACTCATCACACTGGCTTTACCAAGACTTATGTGTTGATAGTGTTCAAATGACTAATGCTGTCATTCAACATATATCAGAATTTTACTTTCACACTTTCCCTATCACATCTGTTTATATATATATACTCGACAACAAGTTATTTTTATATTAGTGTAGATCAGAGGTTTCTCACCCATTTTTTTACCTATGAGGTACTATTTTATTCTGATAGATCCCCATAGCCCTTCAATGTTTAAATACTAGTTTTTAAACATTGAAACTTTCAAAATTCTTGTTTTCTTTTTCACACATGAAGCTTGTATTAGTCGAACTATGTAAAACAGAGAACAAAACCTAGTTATTTCCTGCAATAAATATATTATCTAAATTAGGATTTTTCATAAACCCTCAATCCCCAATTTACTATTTTATTGTGTAGACCCCCAAAAGTCTTACATGGAGCCTCAACGTGCCACATGGATCCCAGATGCAAACCACAGATATAGATGGTATGTCTATGGTGTCTAACTTAAAATATTTTATTTCTGAAATGTTCTAAAGGAATATTGTTATGCTACCTGAGTTTTATTGTCAAAGCATTCTTCTTTTGTACATGTTTAAAGACATTGTACAGACCATCTTGGAATTATCATCATCATATCAAGTGATTTTTTTACCTGCAAAGTTAATTCAACCATAAACTCCAAAGGTTGCCATTTTTTAATTCCATTCTGGCTCTAATTAAGCAAACTTACAATCAAAGGTATTTCTGTAGTGACTGTCTCATATCTATGTCTTATTTGCTCACCATTATAAAATTGTTATTAAAAGCACAAGCTCTACTGATATATGGAGTTCAAGCTAAAAGAACCTCAACATGGTTGCTTGGCCTGCTAGAAATACCAGCCAGATCTTCCTAGTATCATGCCCCAACTGTCTAGGACAAAGGATACATCCTTCTTAATGTAAGGATATGACAAGCAGATGAGTGACACACAAAAAGGACAGGATAACTACAAATGGAACATCATTATGGTACATCAAAATAATGATGTTCCATCTGTTCTATTTTCTGTGCTTGTATGATTAAATGTCTGCTGAATCGAAGTTGACTTGGTGTTAACCACAATAACAAATAAATCTCTAATCAATTGTACAGTGAAGACATGCAAAATCAAGAACCCATGGGTGTGTGGTAAGAAATTTGCTTCTCAACCATATTGTTCCATGTTCAGTCCCACTGTATGACACCTTGGGTAAGTTGTCTTCTACTACATTGGGCTGACCAAAGCCTTGTGAATGGATTCAATAGAGGGAAACTGAAAGAAGACCATTGTGTATGCACCTATACATACAGGTGGATGTCGGTATGCACATACCTGTACGTATATATGCATATACTCATTTACTATTTGTTTATATATATATATATATATATATATATATATAGTGTAGTATATTGCCACTTAAGTGTGGCTGACCCCTAGGGGTGGATGTTACTGTTGCTTTTAGCCCCAGGAGGACATCTGGGGCTAAAAGCAACAGTAACATCCACCCCTAGGGGTCAGCCACACTTAAGTGGCAATATACTACACTTTATCGTGCAGTTACTGTTAATACTTCATTTAGAGAATTAACATTGCTATATATATATATATATATATATATATATATATATATATTTGCATGTGTTTGTGCCTGTGTTTGTCCCATCCACTACCACTTGACAACTGGTGTTGGTGTCCCCATAATTTGGCAGTTCAGCAAAAGAGACTGAAAGTATAAGCACCAGGCTTAAAGTAAAAAAAATAAGTGCTGTGGTCAATGCATTCGACTAAAAAAATTCTTCAAGACAGTGCCCCAGTATGGCCACAATCTAGTGACTGAAACAAATAAAAGATCAATCTTTTTACAAAGTCAGGTTTCTTAAAATGACCTTAACATCTATGTTCACATTTTGACAGTGATGATGATAGTAGTGATGCCCCTGTAGCAAATAAAAGAAATTATTGATGTTGTCAATATAACCCAGAATAAGAAAACCCAAGTTCAAAAGCATTCCAGCCATGACTATCCTGTATTTGTGTATATCCAGAACTACATTGTCCAGTATCTCCTACTTTTTTTTTTATTGAGATGATTGGGTGTGATCAAGAAAATTTGACTGCTTTTTCTAGTCAGTCAAGCAACTGTATAAATATGCCTCCTATAGTTGGTATTGGTGACACACACTAAAAGCTAAATAAATTGAGAAGAGGAGAGGCGATTCAGGGAGACAGAGTTTACAAGTCACAGTGACAATCAGCAGGACGCTTTTTAATGAAATACCATTTTCTGAGAGCAAGCAGAATGGAACAAGACAGGGTCAGTGCTTTTATTTACATAGCAGTAAAGTCAGTAGTTATTAGAGATGTTCTGTAAAATTGATTACCAAGACCTTTATAGCAATTCAGTGGAGAATTTAGTCAATGTTAAACATACATTTGTTGTAATAAATAATCAAATAGTAATGAATATGATAGCAAACAAGAAAAATAAATTAGTAAAAAAAATATTTAGACTAAGATGGCTCATATTTATGTATAAGTGTATGTCAATATATATATATATATACATGCATTCACAAGTAATGTATGTACATCCTTAGCCATGTATATGTGTATACTATGGCATGTATGTTATGTAGAATGTCATCTGAGTGTTTTTACTAAAGTACTAAAGCATTTTCATAAAAGTATTTAAGTACGTTTTACAAAAATATTTAAAGGTAAACTAAATTCACAAAATTAAATAAAAACACTCAAGAGCTTACACACTGCCAAACCATACAGTCAACACTGATTCTTAATATTATGACATAGATACAAATATAAGGTAAGTACCTAAAATTAGAACAAACTGAATCATCACCAGTATATATGTTTCTAATTAAAATTATTTTTAACTGTATCATCACTTGAGTGAGGCCAGAATGAAGCACCACCTTCAAGGGCTTTCATCAGTCTATATATGTGTGTGTGTGTGTGTCTTGGGAGGGTCATTACACCAATAATAATAAACACATGCTCTGGTACAATATCACTTCTTTATTGTTAGTCAACTGATTAAATATCTAACCAACTGACTAATCAATCATTTGTTTAATGTGTTGGCTAAACAGTCAATCAGTTGTTTGTCTGTCAAAGTCCTTTTCCTTATGTATTATCCATAACTTTATCAATAGCTTGCCCTCACTCTTCAATGTAAATCTTTAATTTCATTATAAGTGACAGATGGCAGACTAGCTTGAATTAGCAGAGGTAGAAGTAGAAATAGGAACTTGTTATTCTGAGTCAGTAGAGAAGTGATACTCCACTAGTCATTGTCCTCTATTCCTTAACCCTTTAGCATTCAAATTTCTTTCTCAAGTATATTATCTATTCAAATCATTTTGAATTAATCATTCATTACCTTGCAGCTTCGAGATTTCATTGGTGTATTTGTATATTTTTAGAATGGCATTGTAGAGTAGGTGTGAGAGGTTGGGTCTGGTCAGTTCCAGCTGGATATGGCTGGGTTAAACACAAAATGGTTTAAAGTCTGAGTTTGAGTCATCAGCAAATTGGATCACCAACATCATCAGCAGACTTAACAGCTGTAGTAAGGTTGGAACCAATTGGCATGAAAGAATGAGGTGAGTTTCAGTTGTTTACCTTCCTCATGTTGCTTCTGGATAAAGGATTCCCTCAAGGCTCAGAAATATTGATAATAAAGTCAAACCTTAGTTTCTATTGATCAACACAGTGTAGAAAATAATGTTATAAAGGATTCTCATATAACAGAAAGTTCTTAAGGCAATAAGGTTGTCACCTCTGCTATCACCAATAATTTCATCTGTTGTTTCTTCTGTTAATAACACAAGAGTCATTCTACAGGTCTTCTAAATAACATCTGCTTTACCTGCCCTCTGGAGTAAACTAACGAATCGCTTACCCCAAAGCCTTCAAAATTGTATATTCTACAATCACACTGTACAGAAGTTGTTTTTGTTTTCTTTCTGTAATATTAGCTATAGCAGTAGTCCTTAGCACCTTCCATAGAGCTGCTAAACTGAATATTAGTGACTTGAGACTGCATCATTCGAGGGTACTGACAGTTGTCTGTCCCTGTGTATCTTCCTTAAGGGTATCCTATTCCATGATCATGAGATGTTTTACCAGAATATCTTTAAAGGAATAATCTCTTCCAAACTACAATTACACCTTGATCTATTGGCTGCATCATATAGATTTGTTACAAGTAAAAACAAGCACTTTGTTCTACCATCATTACTGACAAGTTGGCGAATATCTGGGTGAACTGGTGCATTGTCAAAAGTTTGTAGTACCTTCACTTCATCAACAGATAAATAGACAATATCTTCCTAACATTACACAGGAATGTTTTGTGAGAAAAATTAGTTATTGAAGATATGCATGTTAAAATGCAGTTTCTCTCAATGTTTATGTAATGATATAATGGTAGTTAGTGAATTATCACTCTCTGACATCATAAACTTTAAAAGATGCATGCTATTTGCATTCACATAACATGATGAAAACAAACATTCCACATTTAAATTCCGACAAGGCATTGAAGTTTCCAGCTTGAGTATTCTGGAGTACTGACAGCATGATAAAACAGAGTTGCATCACCTTTAAACATGTTTGAAATTAGAAGCCCTTTACTCTAAAGTAACTCTTTTGGCACCAAGCCTTGTGAGACCATCCCTAGTTCTATGATACAAACTCTCTGCTTTAAATTGATCTAAATTAAAATCTTCCATAAAATTCCATCAGAATTTCATGTTAATTTATATTCTAGGCACAAATTATTTTACTAAATTTTTCATTATTTTAAAATTAATTGAAATGAAGGTCATGAACTTCAAGAGAAATATGGCAATGGAAAGGTTACTGCCTGTTTCAAAATAAACAATTTTATAACCCATTCCATGATGATTTTTAAATCACCAAAAGCACCCATCACCAGCTGCAAAATGTTTGATGCCCACATGACTAGTTAGCCTGGCATCAACACTTCTCGCAACAGAAGCTTTTCCCATCATGTCACTGATGGCCAACTACTTAGTCACTGCTGCCTCATGATTTATACATTTTGCATCACATATTGTTCACATATTGGCGTTAGGAAGGGCATCCAGCTGTAGAAACTCTGCCAAATCAGACTGGAGCCTGGTGTTGCCATCCGGTTTCACCAGTCCTCAGTCAAATCGTCCAACCCATGCTAGCATGGAAAGCGGACGTTAAACGATGATGATGATGATGATGATTGTTCAGGTGATTTAGAATTAACAATATTATCATTAAAAGAAAATGTAACAAATTTACTCTGCATCTAACTTATGTTGAAAACAGTTTGGTTCTAACAACAAACTCTATGTGAAGTCTCCTCATTGAAGCACTAACCTTCAACTTCCTAATAAATACCTTGTTTACATAAATGATCACATGCTTTTGCTTTACATTATTACTCGCTTTTAAAACTAAAATGATACAAGATATTTAATTATTTGGAATATCAAGGAAAATTGCAATCAACCTAACTTTGTTGAATTACATATGGTGATTATTTCCTCAGTGTGCATCATGTTAATCATACTAAGCCTACAAGAGTGGCATAAATATTACTCAGAAAAACACATTAACTACAGATTATTTTGACTTGGTTTAATTTTTGTTGTATTTGAAAACATGGCTAGATTATAGCATGATACTGCAATAGCAGAACCATTATAACAAAAATTAGTTTCAGTTAACAGATTTTAAACAAATTCACACACACATACATATATCCTAGTCGAACCATCCAACTCATATCATTAAATGATAATGAGGAGAATGACAACAACTTCTCACCATGAAAATGTAGTGTTTATTAGAAGGAAATGTCAAAGTGAATAAGACAGCGAATGATCTGAACAGAAGGGAAATTAAGAACTTGTTAGTTACAGGAGGTGGAAGGAGTGCAGAATACAAGAGGAGGAAAAGTACATTTCTTACAGACAGTTATTAAAACATATTATAAACAAGATATTTACTGGTGAAATGTTTGTCTCCTGCCATTATTTTTAGCAGTCTCTTATCATCTGCCATCCACACAGAACACATCATGATACAAACACCAGTAGAATGTACAGTACTATTTCAGACAACAGAAAAATGAGTTTCTCATTTATGACCCATGATTATATTATTGAGGAAGTTTAATATTTATGATAAATTTACAATATTTGGTGAATGTGCAGTAAGCCAAGAATATAACCCCTTACATCACTGTTACTCAAAATAATTCACACTGACAGTCCTTCAGGTTATATCTGATTTATTCGCTATCTGGCATTACAGTTTAATACGGGTTCACTGTATGTATTGATCGATTGATTCACTCATTTATTCTCTAGGGCATATCTTTCTCCAGCTGGACAGATCCCCCTCACAACCCTGCTCAGCACCATTTGGAGATCTATATCTGAAGGATTTGTCTTAGTCACCACACTAGGCCTATGAGTTGCTGAAGGTACTTTTTAAACAAGGCAGAATTTTACTCAAAGTGTAGAGAGTTGGAACAAATACTGCAAAGTATTCAATCAAAAATTCTTACAGTTCCACAATCTACTGCTCTAGATAGGTTTTTTTTCATCAACTGCACAAGTATGACAAGGAAAATGATCTTAGTGGGATCTGATTTCATCACAGACTAAGATGGAAACAAGTACCACGAGATATTCTATGAAAACTGGCTCTTCCATTTCAGGTTTTTTTTTTTAATGCTTCAGGACAAAACCACAAATTTCTTGAAAAAGAGTATAGTTATTTGCATTAATTTGAAAATATGATTGATATAACTTCCATTGATACCGTCCAACAACTTTTTAAAAGATCAATTTTAACTGGATTTAAAATCATGAAATAGAGGACTGGAACTAAATATCATAAGACAGTCTAGTAATCATTCACTTATGCAACTTTACCTTCTTCAAATAACAAAACTAAGTACAGAAAAGAGGTTATGAAAGGAACATCCACATCGCAAAGTTATTTCTATCAATACTTTCATCACCACAGCCATCTCCGTAAGCAGTGCAAGAAATTGCAAAACAAACATAACAATAAGTTTGATGTAGTAGTTATTGGAGTCCTTTTCATGAGCAACTCTGATAATTTTGCTGCAAATGCCAAAGGGTTCTCATTTTCAAAGCAAAACATCTGTAGCAATATGTTTTGTGATGTCCTCTTCTTCATGTTACTCATGTAGGGAGGGAGTGAGCACAACTGCCACAGAACACATGACACTGTTTGGCATTAAAGGTTCATCATCGGTATAGTTTCTTAAATCAGAAAAGCACAACACTGATAATTTTACAGCAGATTTGAGTAGCAATATATCTACAAACTACAGATCATTGTTGGAAACTTCGACTGCCATAGTACTCAATGAGGTGATACAGATTCTAACAAGAACAGAGCTGCAATAGAAGAAAGACTGGACTCATGATGCCAAATTTCCGCCTTCTTACAGAGCCCACAGGAAAGATGAATACAAACATGGCTACCATTACTTGTGACTTTGGAGGCTTGTGTAAGAAGATTTTAACAGAATTTGATAAAAGCAAAACTGAGTACTTACAAATTGTCAGCAAGCTCACAAATACAAGACAGGGTGAAACTCTTCAGGCAACTTGTCTGTGCACAGTTGAACATGCAAGCTTAGTATGGGAAAGATTTACCAATGTTAAGAAACTAGAGCAAACATTTAATGCTTCTTTTTAACTGATCACAAGCAGTTTAGACTAACAGCTTTATCGTTGTTGATCATTAAGAGATCAGTACTCAATAAGGGGTGTTAGCAATGAATGCCATCGTGAAGCAAGAAAGAACCAGTATGAAGAAAGAAACAACTGACCAACTTCAACAACAGAGGGAAATGGTAGCAAGTGGACAAATACAACTATGTGATGTGGATAAAAAGGAAATGCATGAACTGGTTGAATTGGTATGGCCAAAGTGACTTACAATTAATGGTAACACAACTTCTCCAATGTCACCATATGTGACTGTAAACCAGAACCACAAACAATGAGGACAGCTTTTGAGAAGCCCTCTAATGTAAAAACCATGTAT
Organism: Octopus bimaculoides; assembly: GCF_046866305.1. NCBI lineage: Eukaryota > Metazoa > Mollusca > Cephalopoda > Octopoda > Octopodidae > Octopus > Octopus bimaculoides. Next base: position 56,468,730 of record NC_142944.1, read on the forward strand.
TTCTGTTGACTTTGTACAATATACAATGAAGATACAGAAAAGTAAGTTCAGCTTAGGTTGAACAAAATTGAGCAAAATGTGAAGTGGAAGTGATAATAAGAATTTTCAAGCAACAAAACAATTCACACTTACTATATCAACCATTATTAGTGGAATAAAATAAACAGAGCATAAAATAAGTGATATAATTGATGATGAAACAAGGATTTAACCCACCTCTCTTATGTGTTTTAAAATGAGGGAGGACATAGGTAAATATACACAATACAGAATGCAGTGCTAGCTAGAAGTTTCTTGGCCATGTATTTGCTTGTGTTTTTAAACTGTCAGTTAGAAATTGTTACTTAGTGCTGCATTACATATGACCAGAATTTCAAGCAAGGATGTTCTACAATGAAATAAAGAGATAAATACATAAAATGTTAAATATACAGGGTGTTTTTGTTGTTGTTGTTGTTTTGTTATGAACACATTACATAACTTAAATTTTGTTAATCACATGTTCACAATTTCAAATTTTACTCACAAAAGTTATACTCCCTGAACAAAGTATATAAACTGTTAACATAATAAAAAAAAAATACCCCTACTAAAGTTAGCATGCAACTATTAATAACTGTTCTCAAAACAAACCATCTTTTCTAAACTAACCCAAATAAAAAAAGATGCAAAGCAGAACCAAAACAAATTGGGAAATATTCCATCAATTAAAAAAATAAAAACAAAGCAATGTATTCACAATTGTGTTATTGTTCCAAAATATTTGAATGATTTCACAAGTGGATGGAGTTGCATTGATTTAGACATACAAATGTTTCTGTTGATTGACCAACTGAACTTTTGGCAACTGGCTTGTACCTAAAAATAATCCTTGGGTAGAATCAGTGGGTGTGACATCATCAGAGGTTTTTATAGTTTCCATCTGGTCAATTTCTTTCAGCCCAATTTTAGTACAACAGTATCAAGCTTGAGAGCCCATGATTGCAAAGCAAATTTCAAAAACCATTTGACCATAAACTTATATGGTTCGGCATATACAAGCCAAAAGAATTGCGGAAGATGTTTGAAATCCTCTACTCAATAATAACAAAGAATCAACTATGAAATAAGTGTTGTAATTTTTTTTTTTTCCATAGCTGGTTGGAGATAAAATAAACGGCTTGTTAAAGGAACAGAAAACAAGAAATTGATTCAACTATATATCATAACTGTAGGTGGCAAACTGTAAGTGTTGTTAGAATATAAGATAGAATGCCTTATTGTATTTCTTTGCCTCTCAGTGCTTTGAGTTCAAATCCAGCCAATGTCAACTATTATTTCATCCTTTTGGAGTCAATAAAAATGGGTGATGGATTGCCAGAATCAATAAAGAAATGGATGGGATGCTTCATTATATCTGTTACAGCTCTATGCATTCATTGCATCTTAACCATCATTGGCTGCCTTGTAGTGAGAAACAGAAGCTTTTGGTGCCTAGTTAATTGAGATAAGATCTCTAAAGTCAAATACAATACATTCATTCAAGCAACATTTTGCTTACACCACTGTACTGAAATAGGATAAATGCTTGTAATGATACTAATGTATAACTGCAAAATAGATTTTAATCTATTTGTTCATCAAAATGGAAATATAACAAATAGTATAATATGGCTGTGCCATAAAAATCATCCTACACGACTCAAAAAAACATTAATAAAAAAAAAAACTCATGTGTAACAATGTTTCTTAACTGATAGTGATGTTGCTGTTGTTGTTGTTTGGCTGGAGGTCAACCCTGGTTAAGCAATTCAAGGACTGAAAGCATTTCATGTGTGACCAGTCCATTTCAGATACAGAGCAACCAGGACACACAGTTTACTTTGTCTTTTTCTAAGAAAGTTGGATATCATTTAGAGACTTTTTTCTATTTCTATTGGTCAGGATATTAGATAGATGCTCTGTATTTCATAAAACCTGATACAGTCAAGAGTATTTGCGAGGAAATTGAAACCGAAGGAGACATAGTGATGAAGTATCAGACTTGAAATTATTACGCTTCGTAGACAAAGCTATAAAACATCAAGACAAATAAATGAACAATTTATGCAGTAGAAATAAATTTCAACAAACCAGGAAAATAATAGTGTTTAAAACTAAAATAATTATAAAACCATATTCTTTTATTTGTTTCACTCATTTGATTGTGGCTATGCCGGAGCACAGTTTTCAGTCAAACAAATCAACCTTATTCTTTGTAAGCCTAGTACTTGTTCTACTGGTCTCTTTTAGCTGAACAGCTAAGTTACAAGGACATAATCACACCAACATCGGTTGTCATGCAATGGTGGGAGGACAAACTCAGACACACAAACATATATATATCATTGTCGTTTAACGTCTGCTTTCCATGCATACATACATATATGTACATACCTACAACTACATGTATATATAAATGCATATCCAGGTACAGGAAGTCAAAATAACGTTGACAAAAAGGAACGGGAACATAAACAAAGCACAAAAAATGGACTTTTTTTTACGGACAACAGAATGAACACATAGGAAGACAGACGAGCCACTTATGGAACTTTTCCTTCATCAGCTGCCTCTATTCTAAACTAAGGCCTTTTCAGTTTCCGTCTACCAAATCCACTCACAAGGCTTTGGTCAGCCTGAGGCTATAGTAGAAGACATTTGCCCAACCATGTGGTTGGTAAGCAAGCTACTTACCACACAACCACTCTTATATATATATATATATATTTTTTTTTTTTTAAATGTAGACAAGGAGACTTTCTTGTTGTCTCCTTGTCACTTCCTGACACCATATGGCATCATCTCTTGATCCTGATGATACCCTCCTCTTTCCATCTGGTAAAATTGATCAGTGGTTATTTGTGTATGCAATAATGTAATTAGAAAAGTCAAAACAAATCAACAAAGTGGTAAAATTTTTAAAAAATAAATAAAAAGAATGTAGCAAAATGGTGTGTGTGTGTGTGTGTGAGAGAGAGAGCGAGACAGTTATCAGAAGAATTTACCATGGGGATCATCTACTTAAACTGGGCAGCCAGTATTGCTTTGCTTTGTAGCTATGACAAAAGGGGCTGTGCAGTGGACAAGGCTGAAAAGATTGCAGATAGACACCTTCCTCTTCAGTGAAGCCCTTTTCAACTCCTTTTTAGGCTCCGCTTAGAAAGGAAAGTTGGGGTGGAGAAGAGAAGTGCTCTACCCCAGTGAACTTGTCAGAAGGAGGGGACTATGATAAAAATGGTTAGGATGAATGGAACTACTACTAACATACACATGTAGATCAGAGAACAAGTTGGCTGAGGGCATGTGTCCTTGGTGATTAAGGTGATCCTGGACTTGTGTGGCTTCTTGATTGGCCTTAGCTAGAAGTTCTCCTACTTCAAGAAAACTGCATTACCCATGTGTTCACACATTTAGTGAATGAACACTTTGAATAAATACTTTTAATCTTCTTCCTTCCCTTCCTTCTCATCATTTTATGTAAATCCCTACACAGACAGTAACCCCTTTCATCTGATGTCCCTGTGGCAAATGAAAGAAATTATTATTACCATTGTTATTGTCAGAAATGATAGCAAGTTAAACAAAATGTTTTACAGTATACCTTCCTCACTCTGTACATTTGTAGTTCACATCCTACAAAAGTTAACTTTGCCTTTCCTCCTTCCAAGGACAAGGAAATCCCCATTTCTTAAACATCTGTGGTCTTGTGTTTATATAAGACATTATTAGTCAGCACTATTATGAGTATTACAATTACATACCAATTCAAATCTCACTACAATCCAGATTGCTTCTCGTCATTATGTGGTCAACAAAATATCAATACCAGTCACAAACATGATGAATGTATATAGCCACAACTTGCCTCCTAAATATGTAGCCTTTAGTTATAATTATTATTATTATCTGACAGGGAAAGCAAACTACCAGTCAAGTATTGAAACCATTAGTATCAACAAACCTTTCCTTTTCAAAATTGCAGGCCTTGTGTGTCAAAATTTTAAATTGCCACCAGCACCATCACCACCATCATCATCATTATTTCAACAGAAATGACCTGTGGAGTTTGTATTCTAGGTTCATGTCTCATCCGTGTCAAATTTAATTTCCATTCTTCTGAGACTGACGAAATAAAGTAGCAGTCTGAGTACTGAGACTTAATCAACAAAAACTCCTTTCACCAAGTTTCTGTCCGCGTGCTTGTATTTCTGGGATT
>NC_142944.1:56473466-56478466 GCF_046866305.1 Octopus bimaculoides
AGAGAGAATATATCAATGGAACATGAGATAACTAGTTGTTGTAATGTATAGTCAAATTTCACCGTTCAGACAGACATCTTTTTCTTTCTTTTTGTAGTCTAGAATGTAAGTGCTGCTGGGGTACCCATGTCAGTGATGTTATGTTTGCTCTATTTTCTTCTCAGATGACCAGGTACTTTTTCCTGATGCATTAAATTAAAGACTGCAAATGCCACTTATGTTTTGAGGTCCTTCAAAGAGTCAAAGCACTAGTTTCTTACATTAAAATAATTAAATAAAACTACATTCCTGAATAGGATTCCCGTCCACTGCAGTTGAACTGGCTATTTTTATTGTATTTAACTTTACTGTTGCCTGCAGACCATCACATTGCTATCCCAGTGCTCATTCACACACAATTCACACAATATGTCCACATCATTTTTTTACAAGCCAATGAGAGAATTCTATGTAGTTGTTTACCATTTTAGAAATAGCAGCCAAATATTCAAATCATGCACTATTGTCATAGAAAAGGATGCGGTGGATAATGTAGTCTTGGTTTATTTACACACAGGAAAATTACAAGAGTTCAATTTAGGTCTGTCCAGAAAGGGCCAGCAGGGAATACAATAGCAACATCACTGCCATCATTCTTTCCAATTTTCAAAGCCAAACCATTGTGAACTAGTTTTGGAAACCAGTTTTAATTATAGATTTGCAAATGTAAATGACTGATTATGGCATCAAGTGAGGATATTAGCTATGTGTTGGTTGTGAAGGTATAATTGTTTGGTATGTACAGTGATTCTTTTTTTTTTTCAGTCATTTGACTGTGGCCATGCTGGAGCAGTCTAAATTGGAGAATTTTTTCTAGGCTCCTTTTCATAAAGGTCATACAAACCAAGCATTGATTATGATTTGTACCATGTGTGAAGGATATAATCAACTGTAGAAGTGTATATCTAGTTAGAAGTAATAGCCAACAGGTTACTGATATGAAGAAAGAGTCAAAAAGGTATAACCAAACCTTGAGAAACACCAAATAATAGAATAATAGAAAAGAGAGTCCTATCAAAAAAGAAATTTAATCTAAAAATCTAAAAGGTAAAATATAGAACTAGATGAAAGCCTTGCCAACGTCTACTTTTCCTAAAAATTCCTCAAAGACAAGAGAAAACTGGAGTACATGACATAGAGAATGAGGTCTCAAATAGATTTGGTACTACAGAAGTTGTGTTGGTGATTAATGTCAAGTAAAAAATGAACCAATGCAATAACATAAAGTAACTCCCAAATATACAACAGAATTTCTGCAACAGTTTGAACTCAAGATCTATTCAACATCTACCTTGGCTTCTAATTTATGTGTAAAACATTAGTCATTAAACTGAAGATAATTAAAAAATATCTTAAGCGCTTCTATATACCTACTCATCTTGAAGTATACAGTACTTGATTTTCTCTCCTCCACAACCTCCCTTCTCTCTCTTTCTCTCTCAAGAAACTATATAATGTTCTAAAGTACAATGAAAGGAATCTCTGGGGACAACAATAGAGCTTCTATAGATTCTAGCTGATTGATATTCAGCCAAATTCTTCTCTAACAAATTTCCTACTTTCAACATTAATCTTCATACTACAAATTTGTTTACACATCTAAATTTAAAACAAAAATGGTTTATTGAAAACAAACACACTGATTTCAGCAGTGAGTGTCATCAGGATATTATTGGGGGAAAATGTGTACCATTTGACAGAGATATGTATGCCCTCATGTATATTCCGCTGACGAAGGCAAAGCATTTCTTATGCAGAGCCAGAAATCCGGGATCTGGAATTATCCAATAATTTTTTTTGCTAGTTTATTTTGTCTCTTTGTCTTCTCTCCTGGTGCTGTATGAACATTTAATGTGGTTTTAGAGTCAAATTTTGGCTGCTATATCTAGCATGGTGGTATCTCTTAGATACCCTTAATTATAATGTTATATATATATATATATACACACACATACAACATACGAATACTTACATATACGCACATATACATAAATATATATGTACATATATACACTACCGGTTTAACGTTAAGCAGGTAATAATAGGTTTTAGAGTCAAGTTTTGATTGCTATCTCTAGCATGGTGGTATCTCCTAGATACCTTTAATTATAATTTTAATAATAATACCTATAAGGTTTTTATTTTGATGCTGGCCACTTGATATGATCAGCATTTTAAATAACAATCTTATCCTTATTTATATAAAAAAAACTTACTATGTAGTAAAGTTCCTTTCTTTATTGTACAGATGCAACTCAGAAGTGCTCAGATAAAAGACTCAGGATGCAAAGGTATAAAACAATGTTCAGGAGAATTTCAGATAGGTTCAACAATTTAAATATGCATATATTCTGCCATAGATCGATACATATCAGTCTTCAAAATGTACCACTGTATCAGTCATTAAAATATCAAAACATATTAAAAGTTCATGAATACAAAAATATATAAAAACCTAATATACCAACATAAACAAATAAGTGAAATTAGATTAGAGTGGCGTTGTAAAAATTATTAAGAATAAAAGTATGCCCTTACAAAAAGGTGAATAAAATGAAGTCTTCCGAAGAGCGAATAAAATACATCATAGCACTGAGGTTGGATTTTTCAGAAAACATGTAAATAATCCAAGAGAATAATTAATTTTGTTTAAGTAAAACTGTTGGTGGTAATCCTCTTACAGCCATTTCTGCGGCACAGTAATCCATGGATTTTAAGGGTATTTTCGCTCCAAACATTGGACACTGCCTCCTTCATCAGAGAGTATATTATTCAAGATTCAAATTTCATGCAATGTTGTACTGAGTAGATGAGATTTAGTTATATAGGGTGGAGCAGTTGTTAACAGGAAATATTATAACAGAAATTATGGGAAATGTGAGTTAGAGAATGTTAGAAATGTTAAGCAGGTAATAATTGGTCAATATGAAATTAGACCTAACCCAGACCTTGTCTGGGTGGGCATTATCTTTGCTAGGGGAGGTGGACGTGGCACACATATTCATAGCATCTGTCATCACCTGTCACCTGACCTGATAGCTTTTGTTGAGCAACTATTGTCAACGATAGGAAGAGTACAGCTATCGGCTGAGTCTATCATCAAGACTGTGCCACCTCCTTCTTTTAACAGAGAAAGAAAGGCTCGTTTTTTCTGCGTAGTATCCATACTGAAAGAAATAGTATGGAAGATGCATGTAAGAGGTATAGTGATGGGTACCTTCGTCTCGGGCCAGGGGTTGGTTAACTTTTTTAGTTACCACCTCGATAGTAAGATCAGGCTGGAGAAGAGATACCTGTTACAGGATATGTTCGCGAAAAGATGGAAGCCAGTAGTGAACTTGCTGCGAGTGACTGAAACCAGGTAAGTGGGGCCAGACAGAAAAATAAAGGTTCAAACCTAGCAGCTGGATGCCTTTCCTTCGGTTGTATACGTTGCAAAATTTGCAATTAAAATTGATTATCAAACACTTAAATTTGAAATTTAAGAAAACAAAAAAATTTTAACCGCATGACATTTTTATATTATCATCCACAACATTTTCATTCATCACAAAGCAACTTCATCACCCTCCATGTTTGTTTGCCCTTCTTTGTCCCATCTGTGTAAGGCTTTTATAGCCAACTATATGAAATAATGACATTACAAGAAGGCAGGAGTATAGAAATTAATTGAAAATATAGATATTAAAAATGAAATGATTAATTTATATAGGTTTATCAAAATACTAAAATGGTGAAGGGCATTTATGGTTACAGGAAAAAATAGCATCCAAGAATTTATTTAATGATGTAGTCTCATGTCGATGAAGAATATTCATGGACTCCCTAATACACAATTTACATATATGCATAATTGTGCTGCAACGAGGGTGCCTCTGCTATTATTGACCAAGCTAATGAGTATTGTATATATACATATATAAACATATATATACATGCACATATATACATACACATATACATATATATACACATATATACATATACATATATATAAACATATATACATACACATATATATAAACATATATACATACACATACATATCAACATATATACATACACATACATATAAACATATGTACATACACATATATATATATATATATATATATATATATACATGCATATATACACGTATATACATACACATATATGCATACGTATATATATATATATATATATATATATATATATATATACCTGCATATATGGGTACAGGATGTCACTAACGGTAAAAATAACATGAAATGCATAAACAAGAGAAAAATGAGGTGAATTATGTAAACAACAAGAAAAAATGGAAAACAGGACAAGTAAACACAGAGAAAGGATTCTTCATCAGTTGTCGACTGATGTGTATGTAAGGATGTGCAGGTGTGCATATGGACATATATATACATGCATACATCTAAACACATATACATTCACATAGATACATATATATACATATATATACACACACATATACATATATATATATATATATATATATATATATATATATATATACTGGCCACCTCAGTTCCATATGACAAGGGGAGGGAATTCTGCCCTCTTTGTAACTTGGAGCTTTTTTATATCCTGTTCTCCAAGAATCGCCTAGTTAACCAAATAACTCAGAGGGCGTACCGCTGTCAGCACTTCAAGAAACATACCTTCTTTTATTACCGTTAGCTCCATCATTCCTACTAGGTTAGGTTTCAAGTATTGTTATTATTATTATAGTTATTATTATTATAATTTTTTTTACCCCCCTCCCCCACACACACACACTTTTTTTTCTTTTTTTATTACTAAATATCATCTGAATAACAAATATCCACTTCTTCATGCACCACAACTTGCCTTTTCCCCTTCTATAGTTGATTAATATTTTCCTTCCCAGTAATTACTGCTTGGGCTACTTTGTATCACTAGCTGCTTTGCCTTATATCTGACCTTCTCCTTATTAGCATGTA
>NC_142944.1:56483466-56485966 GCF_046866305.1 Octopus bimaculoides
CCCATATTCCTACTGAATATTCGGGGCCTATTACGAACAGGCGGCAAAGACAAGTTCCTATATTTGAAAGACCTAGTAACATGCAATCAAGCAATATGCATGGTGCTTACTGAAACGTATCTAACACCTAATATAGCAGATGCAGAGATAAACATACCAGAGTATGCCGTGCTCCGAACAGACAGGAGGGATAGAAGTCATGGGGGAGTTGCAATGTACATCCGAGAAGATGTCACACCCCTACTACTACTATCACACTCAAACTCTGTATGTGATACTTTAATAGTACACATAAAACAGATTGATGTAATTGTATGCTCAACATACCGTCCACCAAATACTGCAAAGCAGGAGGGTAAATTTGAGGACAGCCTCAGACGCATAGAAGAGGTCCTGACAAATCTGGACCAACACATCAATATACTTTTCCTAGGCGAATTTAACCTCCCAAATGTTAAATGGCCTGAAGGTCACATACTCTCTGGGATGTCACTGCATGAACAAAGCCAGGCAAAGTCTTTGTTAGAACTGTCCCACATGCTGTTCATGGAACAAGTGATACTCCAACCAACCAGAGGAAGCAATATTTTAGATCTCTGCTTCACAAACAAAGTGAGCCTAATCCATAATGTGAAAATAACGCCCACATCTCTCTCAGATCATAACATTATAGAATTAACTATGTATGGTCCTAGGCAACCCACTGACACCCACCCCACCAGGAGGACTCAAGCAATATCCAACCTGAATTTCCACAGGGCGGACTGGAAGTCAATTCGCAGAGAAATTCGAAATCAAAACTGGCATGACAGCCTTTCTATACAAGACAATGACCTCAAACTAAGTCATTTTATGTCAACTATACAAGACATATGCACCAAATACGTGCCATATAGAAAGACCAGCAAAAATGCCAATAGAATTCCTAGAGACAGGAAAATCCTTATGAGACACAGAACAAAGGTCTCAAACCAGTTAAATAGAGAACTGGGGGATAGGAAAAGGGCTAAATTAAAACTAACACTGTTAGAAATAGAAAACAAGATTAAACTCTCCCATGAAAAGGAGAAAGCAGAGAAGAGAGCAGTAGAAAGCATAAAAACAAACCCCAAGGCTTTCTATAGATTTGCAAAAGAGACTGCTACGGTACAGCATAAGATAGGACCCCTATTCCTGCCTAATGGCTCACTGACTGCGGATCCCACATGGATAAGTGAAGTGCTCAGTGCACAATTCAAGAGTGTCTTCACTTCTCCTCTGAGTCACATGCAGATAAAGAACCCAGCTGATTTCTTTGACAATAGCACTCAGCAGAAAAAGACTGCATCCATTACCTACATTGACATTGAAGAGGAAGATGTAATAGCTGCCATAAATGAAATGAGCTTAAATTCGGCAACTGGCCCCGATGGTTTCCCGGCTGTCCTCTTAAAGTCGTGTAAACAAGAATTAGCAGGACCACTCCGGATACTCTTCCAAAGTTTCCTTGCAAATGGTAAACTTCCCAAAAAGCTGAAGGAAGGCACCATATGTCCTATCCATAAAGGCGGAAGCAGAGCAGAGGCTGGAAACTACAGGCCCATCTCTCTGACTTCACATATTAGCAAAGTCATGGAACGAATTGTCAGAAGGAGATTGATTGCGTTCCTAGAAGAAGATGACTTGCTGAATGAGACCCAGCATGGTTTCCGTCCAGGTAAAAGCTGCCTCACGCAGCTCTTGCAGCATTATGACTGGGTCCTGAAGCAGCTACTTGACCATTCAAATGTTGATGTGATATATCTCGACTTTGCAAAAGCCTTTGACAAAGTTGATCATGGCTTGATATGTTACAAGCTGCGAAACCTTGGTATAACTGGTAAATTAGGAGAATGGCTGCATGACTTCCTGAATGGTAGAAGTCAGACAGTTGCAGCCAATGGAGAACTATCCAGGGAATCACAAATATTGAGCGGTGTTCCGCAAGGAACTGTCCTGGGGCCACTACTGTTCATAGTGGCCCTTCTGGACATGCCCACGGTCACGCGGAGAGCCACTGTCACTAGCTATGCTGATGACACAAAGATATCTCAGGCAATAAAGAATCCTGATGATATTGTAAGCCTACAGAATGACCTAAATGCAATATATGAGTGGGCAGAGCAAGACAATATGCAGTTCAATGCGGAAAAATTTCAAGTACTGCGCTACAAGGCCACAAGTGCCTCCCAACTGGCATACACAGGACCTGGAGGTACTGCAATCCCAGAACCACAAGCCGTGAGAGACCTGGGCATCAACATGTGTAGTGATGCATCATTTCACATGCACATTGTCAAGTTGACAGCAAAGTGCAGACAGCTGGCGGGGTGGATACTGAGGACATTCCGTACAAGGGATCAAAAAGTCATGTTGACTCTGTGGAAGACATTTGTTCTGAGCCGCCTAGACTATTGCTCTCAGTTGTGGTCACCACACAGTGTTAAGCGGACAGCAGAACTCGAGGCAATTCAGCGGCACT
>NC_142944.1:56488466-56490966 GCF_046866305.1 Octopus bimaculoides
TCATCATCATCGTTTAACGTCCGCTTTCCATGCTAGCATGGGTTGGACGATTTGACTGAGGACTGGTGAAACCGGATGGCAACACCAGGCTCCAGTCTGATTTGGCAGAGTTTCTACAGCTGGATGCCCTTCCTAACGCCAACCACTCAGAGAGTGTAGTGGGTGCTTTTACGTGTCACCCGCACGAAAACGGCCACGCTCGAAATGGTGTCTTTTTATGTGCCACCCCGCACAAGCCAGTCCAGGGGCACTGGCAACAATCTCGCTCGAAAATCCTACAGGAGCCAGTCAGGCGGTACTGGCAACGGCCACGCTCAAAATGGTGCATCTCATGTGCCACCCGCACAAGAACCAGTCCAGGGGCACTGGCAACGATCTTACTTGGCTTGCCGGGTCTTCTCACGCACAGCACATTTCCAAAGGTCTCGGTCCGTAGTCATCGCCTCGGTGAGGCCCAGAGTACGAAGGTCTTGCCTCACCACCTCAGCCCAGGTCTTCCTGGGCCTACCTCTTCCACGGGTTCCCTCAACTGTTAGGGTGTGGCACTTTTTCACGCAGCTATCCTCCTCCTTTCTCACCACATGTCCATACCAGCGCAATCGTCTCTCTTGCACGCCACAACTGATGCTTCTAATGTTCAGCTTTTCTCTCAAGATACTTACACTCTGACGGGTATTCACATTGACATTACACATCCAACGGAGCATACTGGCTTCATTCCTTGCGAGCTTACGTATGTCCTCAGCAGTTACAGCCCATGTTTCACTGCCATGTAGCATGGTTGTTCGTACGCATGCGTCATACAGTCTGCCTTTTACTCTGAGTGAGAGTCCCTTTGTCGCCAGCAGGGGTATGAGCTCTCTAAACTTTGCCCAGGCTATTCTTATTCTAGCAGCTACACTTTCAGCGCACCCACCCCCACTACTAACTTGGTCGCCCAGATAGCGGAAGCTATCGACTACCTCTAGTTTTTCACCCTGGAATGAGATAGAAGTTGTTTCCTGTTTGTTTGCAGTCTTTATTGCACCTGAACATCTGCCACAAACAAAAACTAACTTGCTAGTTAACCTGCCTTTGATGTTGCTGCACCTCTTATGTGTCCATAGCTTGCACCGGGTACATCTTATAGAGTTACTACCTACTCCTTTTCTACATACTGAGCAGGGCCATCTACCTGAAGGGGTTTGTGTTTTATCTACCTTCCTACTTATTAGGATTTTGGTTTTAGCTAGGTTGACTCTAAGGCCCTTCAATTCTAGACCTTGCTTCCACACCTGAAACTTCTCCTCTAGTTCTGATAGTGACTCCGCAATTAGGGCAAGGTCATCAGCATAGAGGAGCTCCCAGGAGCAACCTGTCTTGAACTCCTCTGTGATTGCCTGGAGGACTATAGGGGGCTGAGGACGGAACCTTGGTGGACCCCTACCTCTACCCGGAATTCACTGCTGTACTCATTTCCAACCCTCACCTTACTGGCAGCATCTCTGTACATGGCTCGCACAGCTCTCACTAACCATTCTTCTATCCCAAGTTTCCTCATTGACCACCAGATAAGGGATCGGGGGACCCTGTCAAAGGCTTTCTCCATGTCAACGAAAGCCAGGTACAGAGGTTTATCCTTAGCTAGGTATTTCTCCTGCAACTGTCTCACTAGAAATAAGGCATCAGTAGTGCTTTTACCTGGCACGAACCCAAACTGCATCTCATCTAAATTGATTCGCTCCCTAATTAGTTGGGCTATGACCCTCTCTGTAACTTTCATAACTTGATCTAACAGCTTGATGCCTCTGTAATTATTTGTATCTAAAGCGTCCCCTTTACCTTTGTAGCAGTTGACTATGATGCTGCTACACCAGTCATTGGGTATGACTCCTTCGTGTATCACCTGGTTCGTAATACGGGTGACTAGGCTATAGCCAACACTGCCAGATATTTTGAGCATCTCTGCAGTGATTCCTGATGGGCCGGGGGCTTTCCCGGTCTTCATACTCTTAATTGCTTTATCTACCCTGGTACTATCAACTCGGATAGCTGGACCCTCTATTGGGTCGACATACGGCAGGCTCTCTTTCTCCCATTCATTCTCTTTATTAAGCAATTTATCGTAGTGGCATCTCCAGACCTCTTTCTTTGCATCCTCATTTAATGCAAGCGTACCATCATCCATGCGAACACATTTCTCTCCTACAACATCACTATTCTCTCTCCTACACTGTCTTGCAACACGAAATACCTCAAGTCTTTGGTCCTCACGGCGCAGAACATTGGCAAATCTTTCCTTATCTGCTTCCCCTGTGGCTAAATAAACCTGTCGCCTAGCCTCCCTTCTGGCACATTGGTACAATTCCCTGCTACCACCGTTCTTCCAGTCCTTCCAAGCCTGTTTCTTTTGTCTAATAGCCCTGTCTACCTCCTTGTTCCACCACCACGTTACTCTGGGTCGGGAGGGGACCTTACACCACCCACAAATCTGGTCGGTGGCTTTCAACAGGTTGTCCCG
>NC_142944.1:56498466-56520466 GCF_046866305.1 Octopus bimaculoides
ATATTTTGAGCATCTCTGCAGTGATTCCTGATGGGCCGGGGGCCTTCCCTGTCTTCATACCCTTAATTGCTTTATCTACCATGGTACTGTCAACTCGGATAGCTGGTCCCTCTGTTGGGTCGACATTCGGCAGACTCTCTTTCTCCCATTCATTCTCTTTATTGAGCAATCTTTCGTAGTGGCGTCTCCAAACCTCTTTCTTTGCAGCCTCGTTTAGTGCAAGTGTACCATCATCCATGCAAACACATTTCTCTCTCCGACGACACCACGATTCTCCCTCATACACTGTCTTGCAACACGAAATACTTCAAGTCTTTGGTCCTCACGGCGCAGAACATTGGCAAGTTTTTTCTTGCTTCCCCTCTGGCTAAATAAACCTGTCGCCTAGCTTCCCTTCTGGCAGTCTGAAACAATTCCCTGCTACCACCATTCTTCCTGTCCTTCCAAGCCTGTTTCTTTTGTCTAATAGCCCTGTCAACAACATTGTTCCACCACCACGTTATTTTGGGTCGAGAGGGGACTTTACACATATATATACACATACACACACATACATATATATATATATATATACACATATCATTTTGCCATGATAGATCGCTAGCCACTACACATTCTTTTTATTCTCTCCTTGTTTCTTTCTGTGTTCTTTTCTGTGGAAGAGCGTAGGCTCGAAACATTAAAGACTTTTTCAATTCCTGAGAGTTATACTAATACATTTCTTTGTTGTCTACACCACCTGTCTTCGCCTTTTGTTCTTTTTTTGTGAATTCTCCCCCTATATATACACATATATATATTGCTGAGACCCCCTTCGGTGATGACTGACCATGGCATTGCACCTGGAAAGTTACCCTTCCAGGCACAAGTCAGAGAAAGGTTGTTTATGGAAGACCAGCAGTCGCCCATGCATACCGGCCTCCCATCTCCACGCCACCAATGTTATTATGGAAGGGAGAATTTAGTAAATCGATAGAAATAATTAATATAAACCAAAGTAATTAGGACTGTTCTTGAACTAATCAATATTATTATTTACTAAATGAGGTACCATATATAATGCACATCCAAACTCTATCAATACATTCAGAAGTAACAAACAACATTGTTGTAATAAGAATACAATTTATTAACTATACAATACTATAATTATTATTTTGGTTATTAATTTATTTATTTAGTCAAGTGAAACTATTTAATATTATCGTTATTATTATTATTATTATTATTATTATTATTATTATAATCAATTAATTAATAAATGGAATAAGTGTATTTATACACACATTCATTTAGTATGATGAAGACATATTTTTTGTGATATGTAATATTAAATACTAGTATGATAAATTTAACAGTAACTACAAGAATATGCACTAAAATATACATACACA
Source organism: Octopus bimaculoides (assembly GCF_046866305.1). Lineage (NCBI taxonomy): Eukaryota > Metazoa > Mollusca > Cephalopoda > Octopoda > Octopodidae > Octopus > Octopus bimaculoides. Next base: position 56,499,861 of record NC_142944.1, read on the forward strand.
CAAACACACACATACACAGACACACATAAACACACACACACATGTACATACATACATATATATATATAATATAAATCACATACTGTGTGTGTGTGTGTGTAAGATTTTAACGGCCATATTTCTCAACTGATTTTCTCCATACTTGAAACATACATTACTTATGTTCCAGGGATAGTTTTAGATTCTTAAAAGCTCTCAGACAATAAGTAACAGACTCCCTGGGGGCAGAAAATACCTGTTCCTGTGTTATATGAGAAGGGAGGTAACTCTTTACAAAGTAACTTGATTCTCTCCCTTACATTCATTGGTCAAAAAATTATGTCAATCTCATCTAATATATAAAATAGAGATGTGTCTATTTGCTTTTCATGTGTATCTATATCTCTCTATATCTATCTTATTTTTTAACTAGCTAGCTAGCTCTCTCTCTCTCTCTCTCTCTCTCTCTCTCTCTCTCTATATATATATATATATATATATATATATATATATATATATATATATATATATATATATATATCTCACTCATTCTCTATTGTTTTCACTGTAAGTTTTCAATCGCTGTTTACAAACAACAACAAATTATTGACAAAAAGAAGTTCACAATTACTGATGAAAGTAATTTCATACATAATTTACTGACAGAAGTAACTTCATTAAATTTGCCTACCAATTTCTAATTTACTTTTGCAACATTTTGTGTTTTTTTGTTGTTGATAGAATTACTGATAAAATTAAGTTCATAATTTACTGACAGAAATAACTTCAAAAATTTCACTAAGTACACTTAGTTAATTTCCCTAAAAATTTCTTATTTACTTTTGCAACGGTTTTGTGTTTTTCTGTTGTTAATGGCTTTTTCCTGCTTCCTTCGATACTGATTCTTTGGTTCACTAAGTGACAAATTTTGTTTCAGCCCATACAATTCTGTATTTTCTGTAAATTTTTTTTATTTTCTGCCCATCATATTCAGACATATAATTTCCGTTATTTTCATTGTTTACTATCTTCTGCACTTATGTATTTCTGTATAAACACATAACCATGCCTAGAAGGAAAGTGTCAAATTTGTCTACAATGTCAAGATCGGCCAAAAGACTGTCTCTGTCCACGGAAAGAGACAGCTGCAGAAAGGCAAGGATACCAAGAAATGAACAGACTGTGCACTATAAAAGCCAAAGCATTTCAAAGTGATGAGCAGAAGTATGCACAGCTGACAAGAAATAGGATATCCACTGCAGAACGAAGAACAGTTTGCAACGGCTCAGAGAAGCCACTTCTATGATGCAGCTTTCCATTATTATTCTGTAGTTCATTATGCAGATGACACTAAAGTTTCTTTCGATGCAATGACAACTCAGTGCATACATTGTAAAGCAAAGAAGTGGCCTGGAGAGACACCTGCACTGTGCTGCAGTGGTGGAAAGGTTAAAATCCCTGCAATCATCCAACCTCCAGAGCCATTGAAGAAACTGTTATTAACTGACCAAGATTCCAAACACTTCCAAAACAAAATTAGGCCATAAAATGCTGCACTACAGATGAAATCATTTGGATCCACAAGTGATTTAACTGAGCCAGGATTTATGAAAACTTTCAAGATCCAAGGTCAGATTTATTATCGAATTAGCTCTCTACTACCTCTGTCAAATGACTCAGCAAAGTCGGCCTTTCATTGTTTATAATCTGTACTTGTTTTTTAGTGTTTTTGAATTACGTGTATATATATATATATATATATATATATATGAGTTGAAAACTTACTTTTAACATTTCACTTAATGTCTATGTTCCATGGTGGCATGGGTTGGAGAGTTATTGATGTGGAAAGTTGGTATCTCAGTTACTAGCAGTTGTGATCTGCATAATCTAGAAAGTGCTTTTAAATTTCCTTATTCTCTTTAACCTAGGCAACCCAGTCATAGCGCAACTAATTAGGGAAAGAGTCAGATTAGAGGAGATACACTTTAGGTTTGTGCCAGGGAAAAGCACCACTGATGCTATATTTTTGGTAAGACAGCTGCAGGAGAAATACCTAGCCAAAGAAAAACCTCTGTACCTGGCTTTCATTGACATGGAGAAAGCTTTTGACAGGGTTCCCCTATCCCTTATCTGGTTGTCAATGCGGAAACCAGGGATAGATGAGTGGTTAGTGAGAGTTGTACAAGCCATGTACAGGGATGCTGTCAGTAAGGTGAGGGTTGGCAATGACTACAGAGAAGAATTCTGAGTAGAATTCTGGATCAGTCCTCATCAAACTCTTATTTATCATAGTCCTCCAGGCAATAACAGAGGAATTCAAGACAGGATGACTCAGGGAGCTTCTCTATGCTGATGACCTTGCTCTAATAGTTGAGTCACTATCAGAACTAGACAAGAAGTTTCAGATGTGGAACCAAGGTCTAGAATCGAAGGGCTTTAGAGTCAATCTAGCAAAAACCAAAGTCTTAATAAGTAGGAAGGCAGACAAAGCACAAATACCTTCAGGTAGATGGCCCTGCTCGATCTGTAGAGAAGACATAGGTAGAAACTCCATAAGATGTACCTGGTGCAAGCTATGGACACATAAGAGGTGCAGCAATATCAAAGGAAGGCTAACTGATAAGCTAGTTTTTGTGTGTGACAAATGCTCAGGGGCAATAAACACTGAAAATGTGCAGAAAACAGCTTCCGTCACATGCAAGGGGGGAAAAAACTACACGTAGTTGATAGCTTCCATTACCTAGGTGACCAAGTCAGTAGTGGGGGTGGATGCTCTGAGAGTGTAGCTGCTAGAATAAGAATAGCCTGAGCAAAGTTCAGAGAGCTCTTACCTCTGCTGGTGACAAGGGGGTCTCTCATTCAGAGTAAAAGGTAGACTGTATGATGCATGTGTACGAACAGCAATGCTTCATGGCAGTGAAACATAGGCCGTGACTGTTGAAGGCATGCGTAAGCTTGTAAATAATGAAGCTAGTATGTTCCGGATGTGTAATGTCAGTGTGCATTCATGACAGAGTGTAAGTACCTTGAAAGAAAAATTGGACATAAGAAGCATCAGATGTGGTGTGCAAAAGAGACGACTGAGCTGGTATGGTCATGTGCTGCATATGGATGAGGGCAGCTGTGTCACACACTAGCAGAGAAAAAGTGTTACACACTAGTAGCAGAGGGAACCTGTGGAAGAGGTAGACTCAGGAAGACCTGGGATGAGGTGGTGAAGCACAACTTTCGAATGTTGGGCCTCACGGAAGTGATGACAAGTGACAGATCTTTGGTGATATGCTGTGCTTGAGAAAACCCAGCAAGCCAAGTGAGACCATAGCTGTGGCCTATGCCAGTGTTGCATAACCGGCCCATTTGAGAGTACCCTTCAATCATTGGGCAATAAACTGTGCTTGCAGAGACCTGTTGAGTCAAGGGAAGTCATTGTCATGGCCGATGACAGTACCACCTAATTGGCACCTGTGCCTGTGGCACGTAAAATCCAACATTCATATGTGGTCAATGCCAGTGCCACCTGCCTGGTCCTGTGCCTGTGGTTCATAAAAAACACCATTCGATTGTTGCCAGTGCCGCCTGACTGGCTCCCATGCCAGTGACACATAAAAAGCACAATTCAAACATGGTCATTGCCACTGCAGACTGAGAGGTCCTGTGCCAGTGGCACATAAAAAGCACCATCCAAGTGTGGCCGATGCCAGTGCTGCCTGACTGGCCCTCATACCGGGGACATGTAAAAAACTACACTATCGGAGTGGTTGGCGTTAGGAAGGGCATCCAGCTGTAGAAACTTTGCCAGATCAGATTGGAGCCTGGTGCAGCCTTCTGGCTTGCCAGCCCTCAGTGAAAATGTCCAACCCATGCCAGCATGAAAAGCAGACGTTAGACGATGATGATGCTGATATATATATATATATACACACACACACATAAACATACACCCACACACACACACATAAACATATACACACACACATAAACATATACACACACACAAACATATACACACACATAAACATATACACACACACACACATAAACATATACACACACACACACATAAACATATACACACACACACACATAAACATATACACACACACACACATAAACATATACACACACACATAAACATATACACACACACAAACATATACACACACACACATAAACATATACAAACACACACATAAACATATACACACACACACATAAACATATACACACACACATAAACACACACACAAACATATACACACACACACACAAACATATACACACACACACATAAACATATACACACACACACATAAACATATACACACACACACACATAAACATATACACACACACACATAAACATATACACACACACACACACACACAAACATATACACACACACACACATAAACATATACACACACACACACACACATATACACACACACATATACACATACACACACACAAACATATACACACACACACACACACAAACATATACACACACACACACACACATAAACATATACACACACACATAAACATATACACACACACACACATAAACATATACACACACACACACAAACATATACACACACACATAAACATATACACACACACACACACATATAAACATATACACACACACACACACATATAAACATATACACACACATATAAACATATACACACACACACACATATATATAAACATATACACACACACACACATATAAACATATACACACACACACACATATAAACATATACACACACACACACACATATATATATATATATATATATATATATATATATATATATATATATATATATATATATATATAGTTGCCAGTACCACCTGAATGGCCTTTGTGCCGGTGACACGTAAAAGCACCCACTACACTCTTTGAATGGTTGGCGTTAGGAAGGGCATTCAGCTGTAGAAACTCTGCCAAATCAGATTGGAGCCTGGTGTAGTCATCTGGTTTCACCAGTCCTCAGACAAATCGTCCAACCCATGCTAGCATGGAAAGCGGACGTTAAACGATGATGATGATATACACACATATCTATACACATATGTACACACACACACATATGTATACATACACATATATATATATATATACATATACAAATATACATATACAAATATATACATACACATCCATACATATATACACACATATATATATATATATATATATATATATATATATATAATTACACACATATATATGCATATTTATATCCATATATAGATATGCATTTATACACACATGCATATATATACACACACATGTACATATATGCTCACATATATACACATAGAAACATGTACATATATGGACACATATACACATACATATATACATACACACATATACATGTACACATACACACTAATAACAGCATTATTACCACCACCATTACAACAAAATGCCGCTGTATTTATAGTATCAGGTAGGCCGTTTATGTAACTAAAGCAACGACAGTTCCAAAATGCTTTCTAGTTCGCTTTTGTCAGTTGGAATGTTTATGGGAGAGAGAGAGAGAGAGAGAGAGAGGGGGTGAGAGCGAGATAGAAACTGTAAACAATTAGATAATAGATATGAACAACTTGTAACTATTATTAACCATCTCCAAGACAATATTAATTCAGGTGAGAAAAAGGTGGATGGGTGATTAAGTTGGCAGTAAGAATCAACACACACTTACACATTGTTATTATTATTATTATTAGCAGAGGTAGTATTTGCTATTTGTTTTCTCCCTTGAAATATCCAGGCTGTAATATTTTGATAAACTCCTTCCTTTCACATATAATGGTGTCCAGTTGTTTCATTAGTCCATTAATAATACTGTATTCCCTATTAATTGCAGCAGCTTTATTTTATACAGTAACGAAATTCCAAATAGAAATTCCATTATAACGAATACAGAAATATGACCTGTAGCAGTATGTAATACGTAAAACTTAATATAATACAGTAAAATAAATGTAGGGTATTCAAACATACATATATATATATATATATATATATATATTACTTAATAATTTGTATATGAAAAATAGAATATAAGCGCCGTCAGGGAACGAACCGTCTTTTCGTTTAAAATATTCAATAATGCATTTGTTTATATTTAAGTTTTTTGTTGCTTTTTTTTTTCATTCGATCTTAATTTCATTTCCCTCTTTTTTATACAATAACAACAAATGATGACAGTTAATAAATGATAAACATATCATAACCGAGAGAAGATAAGCGAAACGAACCAAAACAAAAACAGAACACGATTCGGTGTTTTGATTATCTATCAATATCGTTCTATTTTCGTTATCTTTTTTATATTTCTATTACATATAATACATAATGTGGAGTGTGAAATAAACACTCAAGTCCTAAACAACAACAAAACTGAAAGAGGAGAGACCATAAACTATTAACCTTACCTGAGATGCAGATGTAGTGGCATCACCCCTCGCCTTCGATGTACATTGAGCAACACACAGCGCTCCACCACTTGTCTCAGATCTTTTGCGCCATTCGTTCCAAGCCAAAAAACCCAATGTAGGTACAACGAAAGCAGCTGCCGTTGTCTTTGCTGTATTGAAATGATTCCAGCTTTGTCCAGAATGGTTTAAGTAAACATTGTTTTTTAATATAGACTGAAGACTCCGTCGAAAAAGTCGGGAAGCCATGTTTCCGTTTTCGTACTGTAGCGCATGCGCACTGAGTACCACACGAGTCTCAAATTCGCTTCCAGCTGAATTTTCGATTTTGCCGGTCTTGCTCTCAAAATGATTGTTTTCTTAATTTTTTTTTAAAATTATATTATACAGCATTTCTTTAATTTTTAAAAATAAAAACAATTTTTTCTCTTCATAAATTAAAGAAAAATTTCTTTATAGGAAAAAATGTTAATCTTTATTTTCAGTAATAGTTGTATTATAGATTCTGAATAATAATTCTGCTGATATTTACTTGTGTATAGAAGATGCATTTATTCAGCCTAAGATCAATTTAAAATAACAAACATACTTTAGTTCACTCGCGTACTGTTTCCTCTAATTACTTTTTCACCTGCTACTATAATAGTCCCCGTGCTTTGAAAGTATCCATTGCCAATTCTTATCACGCCCTCCAAACTAAAACAACTCTCCTCCGTCATTATTCCTGTTGTGTCTAAGCCCCAAATTGGAATTCCCTCCTCGCTCAGGTCTCCCCCTGCTGGCATTCTCTTGAACCAGTCTTAGCTGAATGTTAATCACCTCTATCTTATCAGCATGTGGAGGCTGTCTGTTCCAACCTACAAACTTAACAAGTAAAAAGATTTTGAAAAATTTTTTTTACTAAAGAGGCAATGGCAACTACTGTTGAATTTAACAATCTAAAAGAAGAAAATTGTACACTATGAGTCCAACATTCTATAATTCTCTTCAGCAATAACATACACAGGCTTTCAGGAGAGCTAAAGCTGAGTGGACAAAAAAAAAGTATCACAGAACAATTCTTTTAATGAAATCTCAAATGCCATATAGGATCTGCGGTAAGAAACTTGCTTCCCAACCACAAGGCCCTGGGTTCAGTCCCACTGCATTGCACCTCGGGCAAGTGTTTTCTACTATGGCCTCAGGCTGACCAAAGCCTTGTGAGTGGATTTGGTCAATAGAAACTGAAAAAAGCCCATTGAATATATATATATATATGTACATGTATATATTACACATACACACACTCTCACACACACACACACACACACACACACACACACACACACACACACACATACATATATATATATATATATATATATATATATATATATATATATATATATATATATATATATATATATATATATATATATATAGGAATTCACAAAAAAAAACAACGGATGAAGACAGGTGGTGTAGAAAACAAACAGATGTATTAGTTTAACGCTCATGAATTGAAAAAGTCTTTAACGTTTCGAGCCTATGCTCAGAACACAGAAAGAAACAAGGAGAGAAAATAAAGAATGTGTAGTGGCTAGTGATCTATCATGGTGAATGCCGGACAGAGGGGTCACATAGGAGAGCTAGGAAGAAGGGGAGATAATAAAGTAGTTGTGATCCCAGAATGAAGGTGTGTGTGTGTATAAGAGAGCATTATGTAACCTTGACATGTGTGTATGTGTGTGGATGTGGAGCTGGGAAGTGGTCAGTGCTAGTGTGTGCATAGTGGTGGTGTGGTGTGATGGTGTTAGAATGTGGGGAAAGCAAGGGTGTGGTGTGGGTTTGACTGAGGGTGGGGGATGGGGTGGGGGATGGGGTGGATAGAGAAGGTAGAGTTGGATTGTGTAGGGGTGGGGTTACGAGGGAGGGGTGACAATGAAGGGAGAAGGGGAAGGGAGTAAGTGGGTAGGAGTGAAGAGAAGAAGTAGGAGTCAGAGCAAGAGAGGAGTGGTGAGTTGGAGGAAGTAGGAGTGAGAGGGAGAGAGGAGAGGGGAGGAGTGTTGAGCCCATGTGGCGCAAAGCAGCAAGGAGAGAACATTAATCACTGTTAACAGTGCAAACAAGAGTCCAGATGGCTCATGTGCAAGGACAATCCGAACACGGACAGGTGTTGCAAAGAGTGACCGGTAGAGCAAAAATGGTGTGAGACCGGTGTGTCATTGCCAAATTGGATGTCTCGGGGGTGTTCCACGAACCGGTCAGCCAAGTGACACCCCATTTGCCCGATGTTTAGAGAAGGGCACAGAGAGAGCAGGAGATGCAGTAGATGACATTGGCAGAAGTGCAGGTGAAGGAGTTGGTGATACGATAGGGTCGATGATGGATACCGGTGAGGAAGGTGGTGTTGGAGAGGTAAGGGTAAATGCGGCAGCATGGGCAGGAGCAGAGGAACGAGCCGGGTTGGGAGGTTGGGTTAGAGAAGAAGCTGTGGACCAAGAGGTTTTGTAGGTTGTGGGCTCGTTTAAAGGAGGGGAGGGGTTAGTTAGGAAAGATGTGTGAAGTGGAGGGATCAGACTGGAAAGCTCGGAGAATGGTGTATTGGAGACGTAGGGTTGTGGGGTGGTAGGTGAGGGGAAAAGGGAGACAGGAGATGGTGAGGTGGGTGCAGGGGGAGCACGGTCCACAGAATGTGATCTGGCAAGGGCGGTGTGGATAGTGGTGAGGGATATCCACATAGGATGAAGTGGTAAGCCATGAATTGAGACTGAGTCTCAAAGTCATGGTCATCACTATAGAGCCTGTGTAGATGGAGGAATTGGAAATAGAGGATGGAAAGCTTGGTGTGTTTAGAGTGGGAGGAGGAGAAGTTGAGGCATGAGTGTGAGTCTGTGTGTTTGCAGTGGATGGAGGTGGTGAGAGTGGAGTGATAAATGCTGACCGAAATGTCAAGAAAGGAGACAGAGGTGTCAGAGATAGTGCAGGAGAAGTGGTGAGCAGGATGGAAAGATTTGACAAAAGATTTGACGAAGGAGTCTAGATGTTCGTGGGAGAGTGAGGTCGCATCGATACAGTCATCAATATAATGGCCGTATAGTTCAGGAGTGGGACCAGGGAAACTCAAGAATATTTGGGCCTCAACATAGCCAACGAACTGGTTCGCATAGTTGGGGCCTATTCTCATTCCCATGGCCACTCCCGAGGGTTGCTGGTAAAAATCACCAGTGAATTAGAAGCAGTTGAGCGAGAGGACAAGTTTAGCCAGACAAACAAGGGTGGATGTGTAGGGTTGGGGTTTGGGTCGAAGGTCAAGGAAATGTTGGAGTGCATGCAGCCCCTCGTAGTGAGGGATCACCAAGTAAAGGCTCTGGATGGATGTCGAGAGTGAAGTGAAGTTTAGAGGGGCCATATATATATATATATATATATATATATATATATATATATATACACACACACATATAAATGTCTTTAAGTCTGTGTTTCAGTGTTGGTGTGTTTATGTCACTGGCAAAAGAGGCCAATAGAATAAATATTAGAGTAAGACTGTTGAATAGCAACCCAGTCAAGATGGTATTTTTTCATCTCTTACTCTTGGTTTTTGCACACATCTACAAAATGACTTTCTAAAATGAAATTCCATTATGCAGCTGAGGAGTACATTTTCATTGCACATTTTATGTAGTGTTCTCACTACATTAATAAATGAAGTTTGTACAAAACGTACGTACTGCTATAACCTATTGAATTTTTGTTGCTTTTCTTCAAATTTTATTCACCAAATCTCTTGATTTTGTTTTTGGTTTTTACCCTTCCAAATTCTGGTGCCTCAAACATTTTAAGTACCACATTTAATCTTTTGATTAAATCTATATTATATATATATATATAAAAGATAAACAAGAGTGAAAAAACTACAGAAGGCTTGTGTTACATGGTTAAAGTATATATTTAAATCATTATGTCAGAAAAATGTTATAACATTTTGAGTATAGAAACATTGTATTTGGAGAAATAACCGGTTTCGAGTTTTTTTTTTTCAAATTTCTCTACCTGTATCGTAACATGTCTTCGCTCCAGTGTATAAAATGGAGTTCTAAATAGGGGAAGGTAATCAGGGATTTTTTTCCGGTATAAGGGAGATAATCGAAATGTTGGCAATGATAGATTTTGATTAATTTGACATGATTTGGTTTAGAAGGAATAGAATGTTACGTTTTGTTCTATATTTTTTTCTCTCAGTTCGGTAAATTTCTATGTCAAGATGGATTTTTATGTATTCTTCTTCCCACTTGGATTTTAAATGTTGCCACAATTATAATATGTCTATTCTACTGTAATTTTCTACATTTTTGTGCAGCTGAAGATTGCTCTACATATTGCATTTAATGTAATGCTCGCATTACTTAAATAAATGGAGTAGCATGAAACGTGCGTACTGCAGTCATCTTTAAAATCCGTGTTGCATATTTTGATTTTTTGATCACCTTACCATATTCAATTTTGAATCTAAATCTAAATCTATATATATATATATATATAAATCATCATATTTCCAAAGGTCTTGGTCAGAAGTCATTGCCTCGGTGAGGCCTAATGTTTGGAGGTCGTGCTTCACCACCTCATCCCAGGTCTTCCAGGGCCTACCTCTTCCACAGGTACCCTCACACAGTTATCCTCATCCATTCTCGCCACGTGTCCATACCAGCGCAATCGTCTCTCTTGCACACCACAACTGATGCTTCTTAGGTCCAACATTTCTCTCAAGGTACTTACACTCTGTCCAGTATGCACACTGACATTACACATCCATCGGAGCATACTGGCTTCATTCCTTTTGAGCTTATGCATGTCCTCAGCAGTCACGGCCCATGTTTCACTGCCATGTAACATGGCTGTTCGTACACATGCGTCATACAGTCTGCCTTTTACTCTGAGTGAGAGGCCCTTTGTCACCAGCAGAGGTAAGAGCTCTCTGAACTTTGCCCAGGCTATTCTTATTCTAGCAGCTACACTTTCAGTGCACCCTCCCCCACTACTAACTTAGTCACCTGGACAGCCGAAGCTATCAACTACGTCTAGTTTTTCTCCCTGGAATGTGAAAGAAGTATATATATATATATATATATGTATATATATATATATATATATATATATATATATATATATATATGTATGTATATGTATATATATGTATGTATATGTATGTATATGCAGTATTTTTATATCTTTTTACATCCATGGAGATTTTTTCATAATATTGAAATTTTTTTTATGTAATTACATATTTTAAATTATATCTGTTACAGAACCAATCATTTCATTTTTTTTTTTTTTTTGCCTTTGATCCCTAGTTTTCAGTCAATTGAAAATGTGTACCCCTTTCTCGCATGAAATCTGAATGTAATTTGGGTTTATTGTTTGAATGGTTCTATCATGACAACCTTAAAATTTGCTAGGATGAAATATTATGAAGCTTCTATTTTATAGAAAAGTAATCTATTTTTTAAGGGCTTAAATTGGTTTATATATCCTTCTTATCTTACTTGGTCCTTATATCCCCTTCTAAATTTTAAAATTTTGCTTTTTATTATACAAAATATAATGATATATAAATTTTGCTAAACTTTGGTTAATTTGTTTTTCTTCCCCTGTGTCCTTAATGCCCATTTAGATATCTTTCTGAGGTCCTTTGTTTTCTATTCTAGGCCCCTTTTAATTGATAATAATAAAATAGTTTATGTCACTCCTACCCTCCTCTTTCTGAGCATTTACCACTATCTTACTGACTTCTTCTAAGATTTGTTTCTTTATGTGGTCATAGGGAATTTATAGCACTAGTAAATTAGGGGTTTGGTAGAGTATGACATGAATTAATTTATTATCAGCAACTAGATCTTGACTGTCAATTCCCAGTGGTTTTATTCTTAGTGGGCATAGTATACTAGTTGCATGAGATCTTTTGATGGTGATAAAGAGATAGATAAATATTGTCTGACCCCCATTGTTATTCTCTTCTGCCACTCCAAATTATAGTTGGGGTATTTTCTCCCCAAGTTCATTCTGCTACAATAACACAATTTTTGGTACCAAGAAACAAAACACGGTGATCAGGACAAACCATGGGCCCTTCACATTGTTTGCAAAACATGTTTGGAACACATGAGACAGTGGACTTCAGGTACCCAAACATCGTTGAGATTCACTATTCCTATGATCTGGCATGAGCCAAAGAACACTCTGACAATTGTTACTTCTGCCAGGTTAGTGTTGCAGAACTGAGCCAAAAGAAACGCAGATCTATTGACTATCCCAGTCTTCATTCCACTATTTGGCCAGTGCCGCATTCAGATTATTTACCAATCCTAGTTTTTCACGAAACTTTGTTGAAACTTGAAAGTGACGAGTCTGATACTGATTTAAATGAGAGACACAGCAGAAACGATCCTGATCTTGTTTGTTGTTAACACAATGTTTTGGCTGATATACCCTCCAGCCTTCATCAGGTGTCTTGGGGGAAATTTTGAACCTGGATTCTCATTACTAAGGTATTTTTTGATGTTTTTGTTGTTATTATTATTATTATTATTATTATTATTATTATTATTATCATTCAGGTCATGGACATATGGTGTAGTGGTTAAGAGTGCACGCTACTAACCTCAAGATTCCGAGATCAATTCCAGGCAGTGACCTGAATAATAATAAAAATAATAATAACATTGAAAATTACCTTAGGAACGGGAACACAGGTTCAAAATTTCCCCAAGACACCTGATGAAGGCTGGAGGGTATATCAGCCGAAACGTTGTGTTAACAACAAACAAGATGAGGACAAATATCCGTCAAATGTAAATATTATAAATAATCTATCTTCGCTTCTTATTTTGATATTATTCACCTTACTTTGAGCTGTGCAGATAATACTGGACTGACTTGGTGCCTCAACCTAAGAACCTAATTCAACTGAATCTTAATTATTTCTTATATATACATATATATCAGTTTCTTTTGCTGAACTGCTAAGTTACGTGGACGTAAACACACCAACATCAGTTGTCAAGTAATGGTAGGAGTACAAACACAGACAGACAAATACAAGCATATATATATATGTATGTATGCATGTATGTATGTATGTATGTATGCTTGTATAAATATGACAGGCTTCTTTCAGTTTCTGTCTACTAAATCCATTCACAAGGCTTTAGTCAGCCTGAGACCGCAGTAGAAGGCACTTACCCAAGGTGCCATGCAGTGGGACTGAATCCGGAACCATGTGGTCGTGAAGCAAGCATCTTACCACACAGCCAATCCTGCACTTATATATATATTTATATATATATATATTTTCGAGTGAGATTGTTGCCAGTGCCCCTGGACTGGCTCTTGTGCGGGTGGCACATAAAATGCACCATTTTGAGCGTGGCCGTTGCCAGTACCGCCTGACTGGCCTGAATAGGATTTTCGAGCGAGATCGTTGCCATTACCCCTGGACTGGCTCTTGTGCGGGTGGCACATAAAAGACACCATTTTGAGTGTGGCCGTTGCCAGTACCGCCTGACTGGCCTTCGTGCGGGTGACACATAAAAGCACCCACTACACTCTCGGAGTGGTTGGCGTTAGGAAGGGCATCCAGCTGTAGAAACTCTGCCAAATCAGATTGGAGGCTGGTGTTGCCATCCGGTTTCACCAGTCATCAGTCAAATCGTCCAACCCATGCTAGCATGGAAGCCGGACGTTAAACGATGATGATGATGATATATATATACATATATATATATATATATATATATATATATATATATATATATATATATATAAGCCAGTTTATTAGTATCATATGGGTCTCATATTAGAAATAGAGAGGCAAAACCAATAATCATCAGAAATGTATGTAACCTAATGATACACCTACTCTGTCACCTTGTATGTGAGTGTCTGTTTCTTTTCTCACTCATAAAGTATTGAGCAGCTGTGTGTGTGTGTGTGTGTGTGTGTGTGTGTGTGTGTGTGTATACACATATATGTTTATAGTTTATGAGGCTGTACAGGAGAATACCATGCTCAATGACTGATGTAACAGTATTATAGACAACTGCTACAAAGGTAAAGGAGATATGTAAGAGAGAAGTCATTAGAGAGGTATCAAAGTCCTAGACCAGGTCTTGAAAGTTACAGAAAGGGTTAAAGCTCAATTAATTATGAAAGAGGTAGCCTAGATAAGATATTTTTTGGTTTTATGCATTACTGATATCATCATCATCATCATCATCGTCATCGTTTAACGTCCGCTTTCCAAGCTAGCATGGGTTGGACGATTTGACTGAGGACTGGTGAACCAGATGGCTACATCAGGCTCCAATCTGATCTGGCAGAGTTTCTACAGCTGGATGCCCTTCCTAACTCCAACCACTCCGAGAGTGTAGTGGGTGCTTTTACATGCCACCGGCACGAAGGCCAGTCAGGCGGTACTGGCAACGGCCACGCTCAAAATGGAGTATTTTACATGCCACCTGCACAGAAACCAGTCTTTACACATGCCACTGGCACAAGTGCCATGAAGGTGACGATGGGCACAGGTGCCATCACGATTTCACTTTCACTTGCACCAATAGGTCTTCACAAGCCGAGTTTCGTGTCCTGCATAGGAGCCAGTCCAGCGGCACTGGCAACGATTTCACTCGAATGTCTTTACACGTGCCACCAGCACAAGTGCCAGGAAGGCGACGCTGGGTAAAGGTGCCATCACAATTTCACTTTCACTTGACCCAACAGGTCTTCACAAACCGAGTTTCGTGTCCAATGGAGGAGATGACGTTGGCATGGGTGCCAGTCTTCGAATTTAGTTCGATTTCGATTCCGATTTCACTTGCTTCAACAAGTCTTTGCAAGCAGAGTTTAGTGTCCAATGAAGGAAGGTACGCATAAGTGGGATGGCTACACCCCAAGCAGAGGCCTTGGATTTGGGTCTCACTTGGCTTGCTGGGTCTTCTCACTCACAACGTATTTCCAAAGATCTCGGTCAGAAGTCATCGCCTCAGTGAGGCTTAATGTTCGGAGGTCGTGCCTCATCACCTCATCCCAGGTCTTCATGGGCCTACCTCTTCCACAGGTTCCCTCAACCGCTAGGGTGTGGCATATTTTCACACAGCTATCCTCATCAATTCTCACCACATGTCCATACCAGCACAATCTCCTCTAGTTCTGATAGTGACTCAGCAATTAGTGCAAGGTCATCAGCATAGAGGAGCTCCCAAGGGCATCCTGTTTTGAATTCCTCTGTTATCACCTGGAGGACTATGGTAAATAGGAGGGGGCTGAGGACAGAACCTTGGTGAACCCCTACCTCTACCTGGAATTCTTCACTGTACTCATTTCCAAACCTCACCTTACTGACAGCGTCTCTATACATGGCTCGCACAGCTCTCACTAACCATTCTTCTATCCCTAGTTTCCTCATTGACCACCAGATGATGGATCAGGGGACCCTGTCAAAGGCTTTCTCCATGTCAACGAAAACAAGATACAGAGGTTTATCCTTGGCTAGGTATTTCTCCTGAAACTGTCTTACCAGAAATATAGCATCAGCGGTGCTTTTCCCAGGCACGAACCCAAACTGCATCTCATCTAAACTGACTCACTCCCTAATTATTTGGGCTATGACCCTCTCGGTGACTTTCATTACCTGATCTAACAACTTGATACCTCTGTAATTATTTGTATCGAAAGCGTCACCTTTACCTTTGTAGCAGTTGACAATAATGCTGCTACTTCTTTCATTTTTCTCTTTCAGGAAAATTACATTGCTTGAAAAGGTGTAGTCAGAAGTTCTATAAGGTGTACTCAGTGTAAACTGTGGACATATTAGAGGTTTAATGGAATCACAAGAATATTAACAGAGGAAGTAGACTTTGTAAGTGGCAGAAGCGCAGGAATATTAATCATTAACAACACATCGGAAACAACTTCCTCAAATGCCCAGCAAAATCCTTAGAGGTAGTAGATTGCTTTTTTGTTATCAGGCTAACTTAATTAGCAATGGAGGAGGATGCACTAAAATTATAGTTGCTAGGAAAATTATTACCTCTGTCAGCAACAAAAAACCTCTCTCTCTCTCTCTCTCTCTCTCTCTCTCTCTCTCTCTCAGAATGAAAGATACATTGCATGATGCTTGTGTATGAACAGTAATGCTACATAGTAAAAGTGAACCATGAATGCAGAGATGACGTGAATATTAGAAAGAAAGAAATCTAGCTATATGTGCATGAACAACAAAGTACAAATGCATTGAGAAAACAATTGGACATAAGTGGCATCAGATGTAGTGTCCTCTGGTACAAACATTTAATGTGGAAATGGGAGACCCATGATGAAGAAGTGAAGAACGATCTCCTGGTTTTCACTGTACAAGACCAATGCCTGACCACAAACAAATATAAAACCTTAGTGATAAAAATAGGCCCAGATACTAAATGCAAAATGTGCAACCAGCACAATGAGACAGTAGACCATATCATCTCTGGCTGTCCAGTCCTAGCCAAATCTGAATATATATACAGACATAGCCGAGTATGTAGTTATATCCATAACAAGAAATGATATCATCATGTGCCAAACAAGGTACATGATAACATTCAGGCTGCAATGGTCCGTTGCTGTTCTAGTTTTAGTTTGGATTTCATTTGTTTTATAGCTTTTGTTGTTTCTTCTTCTTCTTTGTATTTGTTAGGTAGTATGACTTCTTGTTTGTATTTGTCAGCTTCCTTAAATACTGAAAACAGTTTTTCGTTTTGCTCGTGTTTTGCGGCTATTTGTATTAGTTTTCCTTGCTTCTGAAGTAGGTATTTTTGCAGAAGTACGGTGGTTATTTTGGAATAGTTTTCCAGCTGTATAAGGCCTCTACCACCTTCTATACGTTGTATACCTTTCTATGTCAGATTTTGGGTGGTGCATCCTAGATCCCGTCATTATTTTTCTTGTTTTCCTGTTTATTTTGATATGTTCATTTAGTGTCCAGTTAAGGATATTGTAGCTGTAACTTATAACTGGGACAACTAGGGTATTGATACATTTTATCTTGTTTTTCGCATTGACTGGTATTACTTGTCTACCGTATTCTTTTGTTTATCTTCTCTTTCATTTATGTGTGTTGCATAATTTCTAGCTTGGTGATTCCTAAGTATTTGCATGTCTGGCTTTGATTATTATTATTATTATTATTATTATTATTATTATTATTATTATTATTATTAGGGTGTTTGGAAAGTAATCGTGTTTTTACACCACTATAAAATACAAATCAACCAATCACATCAGAGCCATGGTCAAATGGGTGGGAACTGTCTAGAAATAGTATATCATCTCCTCTATCTGGCAGTGTGTGTCATTCATAGTTACTTTGGCAATTGATCCCATGGAGGATAAGAACTTTATGAAACAATTATATTTGCCATTGCTTGTTGTATGAGTTTTGAAAAAAAAAAGTACCACTGCAGAAGCAATGTAAAACATTTGTGAAGCATATCTGGATGCAGTGAAAGCTCGTACATGTCACGTGGGGTTTAAAAGGTTTAAAGATGGCAATTGTAACATATCTAACAAGCCACATTCTGGAAGATGATCGACTCTGAATGACAACCTTTTGAATGAGACTGTTGTCTCAGATCCACATCAAAGCACCAGAGATTTGGCGCAAAAATTTAATGTGTCATATTCAACTATCCATGAACAACTCAAGCCAAGTGGAGAAACATGCAAAGAGGGAATTTTGGTTCCACATGAGCTTACACTTAAGGACCAAACACAATGTTCCACCAACTGCAGCAGTCTTCTAAACAGGAATAGCAACTTGTCATTTCTGTAGCACATTGTTATAGGTGATGACAAATGGGTTTTACATGACAACAGAAAATGAAAAAGACAATGATTGTCACATAATGAGAAGCAAGTGCCATCACTAAAACCAGAATTCTATCCTCAAAAATCTTTGCTTTGTGTTTGGTTGAACATGAAAGGTATTGTCCATTATGAGTTACTGGAACATGGAAGGACCATCAATGCTGACGTTATTGCCAACGACTTGATCAGGTAAATGAAAATTTACACTGAAACTAACCAGCTTTGGCACATAGAAAAGGTGTTATTCTCCAGCATGACAATGTTTGGCCGCATTCTTCTAAACAAATCCAAGAAAAAATAAGATCATTAGGATGGGAAGTTTTTCCATATCCTCCACACTCACCTGACTCAGCACCTATGGATTTCCATCTCTTCTTATCACAAGAACATTTTATAAGAAGCAAAACATTCAGAAACAGAGAGGAAGCTGAAAACAATCTTTCAGACTTTTTTAGGAAAAGAAACAGAATACCTCTGAATGTGGCGTAAAAAAGTTACCTTCCCATTGAAAAGGGATTACATTGTTGATCAAAACTATTCAGATAAATGTAGTTTACATTCATTTTTGTATCCTTTCTGGTAAAATGCAATTACTTTCCAAACATCCTAATATAATAATAATAATAATAATAATAATAATAATAATAATAATAATAATAATAATAACAATAACAACAACAAGAACAAAAACAATCTACAAAGCCTTTACTGCAATAATATCGCAGAGATTGAGCAAGCATATGGAAGAAAACAATCTGCTTCCAGAAGAGCAGAAGGAATGCTGCAAGGACTCATATGTCTGTAAAGATCAATTAATGATCAATAAAGCCATAACTGAAGACAGCCGCAGAAAGAAGAAAGGCTTCAGTATGGCCTGGATCAACTACATTTGATTGTATTCCCCACACGTGGATCCTCGAAACAGTAGCCATGGACAAGGTAGCACCAATAGCTATAAAATACATAAGACACTATGAATAAATGGCAGACAGTGCCACAGCTCCAAACAAAAGAGGGACTCGTGAAAACGAAAGCCATCCCCATTAGAAGAGGTATATTCCAGGGAGACACGCTCTCTCCACTCCTACTCTGTTTGGCACTCACACCTTTATCTGAATTGCTAAATAGAAATGGATGCGGATACAAATGTTACGGCAAAACTGTCAGCCACCTCTTATATATGGATGACCTAAAACTACACGCTACAAATGATAAACAGCTAGAAACACTACTACAAACAGTACATGGATATACCAAAGAAATAGATATGAAATTCGGATTAGAAAAATGTGCCAAAGCAACCCTGAAAAGAGGAAAACTAGTTAAGAGTAGCAACATCACACTGGATAAAGCCAATGAAATAAGAGAACTAGACCAAAGCCAGACATACAAATATTTAGGAATCACTGAACTAGATAGGATACAACATACACAAATGAAAGTGTAAATAAAGAAAGAATACTATAGAGGCGTTAGATTAATACTAAAAACAGAGCTCAATGCTAAAAACAAGATAATAGGTATTAACACTTTAACCGTCGCAGTTATAATTTACAGCTACAATATCCTAAAGTGGACACTAAACGAACTAATGAAAATAGACAGGAAAATAAGAAAAATAATGACAGGATCTAGGATGCACCACCCAAAATCTGACAAAGAAAGGCTATATATACAACGCACAAAAGGTGGCAGGGGTCTTATACAGCTGGAAAACTATTATAAAATAATCACCATAGGACTTCAAAAATACCTACTCCAGAAGCAAGGAAAACTAATACAAATAGCCACAAAACACAAGCAAAACAAAACACTGTTTTTAGTATTTAAGGAAGCTGATTTAAAAAATTATACTACCTAATAAATACGAAGAAGAAGAAGAAGAAGAAGAAGAAGAAGAAGAAGAAGAAGAAGAAGAAGAAGAAGAAGAAGAAGAAGAAGAAGAAGAAGAAGAAGAAGAAGAAGAAGAAACAATAAAAGCTATAAAACAAATGAAATCCAAACTAAAACTAGAACAGCAACGGATCATGATAAAACGATGGCAGGAAAAGCCCCTTCATGGCAAATACTGGGCCAAATTAAATTCAAAAGAGATAGACAGAGAAAAATCCCAGCAATGGTTGAGAAGCTCAGGACTCAAAGCAGAGACTGAAGGATTTTTAATTGCTGCACAAGACCAAAGTCTCCCCACCAAAAATTACCTATCATAGTAGGTGCCTTAGGTATAATAAAAAAATATTCAGACAAATACATAACAAAAACACCAGGACTTACAAA